>NC_086175.1:59889739-60189739 GCF_023053635.1 Elgaria multicarinata webbii | reverse complement strand
AACTTAACATTTGCTCAGTTTGTAAGTGAAAACTGGAGAGCAAAGTGAAAGAGAAGCACATTAGCAAGAATGGTAGGCCGTCTAAAACGCAAGATAGAAAATGGAACTACAGCTGCGTGTTCCTTCAAATGTCAGCGAAAGGTGAGCGATTCTTTATTTTTCTCTGCTAAATATGTAATCACAAATGTCATTATAAAATCAGGTAATTATCCCTAAACAAGATTCTATCGATTTATTTAAACATTTATAAACCAGATATTTTGCACTCGCGCACACACACACACACATACACACAGGCACCTGAAGCGCCACTGCAAAGATGTCTCCATATTTATTAATATATATTAAAAGAAACATAAAGCTAGATTCTTAATGCAAGATTACTAATTTCTACCCCACTTATTAAAAGGATGTAATGAATATCTGAAGCCATGGTATCGTGCAAGGCACCAAAATAGATAAATAGTGAAAGATGATAATTCAATCATTAGTTGAATGTAAATGTAACTTTAAAACTTACGTTTACATCACTAACTTATCAAAGACCTGTCCCTCTTTACAAAATGTGTGCTTTTATATCGGTAGCACTGGCCATCTGTGGCAAAAGGATGGCAGCGGATAATGTCTATTCACTATCTGATCCCAACAGTTCAGGGTGAACTGTGCTATATATTTTGCTTAAGTTATTGTTACAATTTATTTGGTCACAATTCTCAAGACAGTGTTTTATGAAAGAACTGTTCTAGAATAAATTTCAGTGTACATGGTTCTTACCCTCCAATTTTATAAATGCAACAATCCTGTGAGGTAGGGTAGAATGAGTTATAATCACTGGCCCAAGGTCACCTAATGAGCTTTGTGGCTGAGTGGAAATTTAAACTTGACCCTCCATTATCCTACTTCAGCACACTTGAGCCTTCCTGGTCCTAATAAGTACATCACACTCACCACACTTCCTACATTTGTATAGTGCCTTAGAATGTTCAAAGTACTCCACATCTGTGATCCTCATGGCTACTTTTCAAAGTAAGTCAGTAATAGTTGCTACTGGGATTTCTCCCTGTGTCATTATCCAAGTGTGCATGTGAGCTCACACGTGTACCTGAAAACGTAAAATGTTAGGATCTTTTGCAGAGGTGCGGCATGCACAACATAGCTGAGAGGTTGGCAAACTCTGGGGGTCAGGGCGCTGCATTGACCCTCCTGAACCCAATGGGCTGCACCACATCACTGCCAAATTTGTTATTGTGTCGATGCAAAAATTGTGTAAATTTGGCACCGTATTTATCCTTGCTTGGGATAAAAAACACATTAGGCAAGGTGCTAAGGTGATGATGAAATGTAAAAATATACAAAGCATAAAAGTCATCATGACTGAACTTCTTAGGGCACAATACTATGCATGTTTAGACAGAAAAAGTCCAACTGGCTGGATAATGCTGGCAGCTGTAGGACTTTCTCTGTCTAAACATGTCTAGGATTGCACCCTTAGTAACTTAGTATTTCCATATTGCAGATGGCAGGGCTGGGATTGTAGCTTCCCTGAAGTATGTAATGAGTTCATGGCAGAGGTAAGAATTCAGCTAGGTACTTCCTAGTTCACAGCTCAGTCTCTTAGCTCTTATGTGTCTACACTAGTTCTTTGCGACTCATAGAAACATGAAAGTTCCAACTGACCAGGCCATTATGTGCTAGTTGCTATCATATATGAGATAAGAGGTCATGCAATTCCAGCTTTGATTTTATCACACACTGCAACTATGCATTCATTGCATGGATAGAAAGGAGGGGATCTCACTATTAAGTTTTAAAAAAACAAATCATACAAATTCTCTAATGGATGTTAAAGAAAACAGCCATATGTTGTTTTAATACAACATATTCTCTAATTTTAAACTCTATCCTTTTTGTTCCTCCCAAGGTCATCTACCAGCACAGTTGTAGCTGATAGCATTTCAGTTAACTATTTGAATGGCACCAGTTTTGTGTTTCACATGTACAGAATGAGATGGCCCCTACACAGAGGCCTTACAGTCTAAGTAATATCAGAAACAGGTGGAGCCTGAGGGCTGGACTTGATAAAATAATGTAATGGATAGGGCATGGAAGCTTAACTATATGTAATGGGACAGGAAATGTGACATGAAGGGCGCAATGTTATGGAGATGGCTGTATGCCTCCAAACTCAGAGGTTTCTGGCCATCCAATGCAGAGCGGGAGGAGCTGGGGAGATGATCTTCATCTCTGCATGCCTCCCGCTCTGCATTTCAGCTAGCTAGGTGTTTGTTTATTTTTGCCTCTCTAGCTCAGGCATCAGGGAGGGAAGGAGACTGGGGAGGACAGAAGATTCCTCATAAGCCACCCTCCCTTGTCCCCTCCCCACCTATGGAACATCCCCCTTTACCTCCCCCCCAGGTTGTTTTTGCGAGCTCAGAGAGGCAGCTGGTGCAGTTCTCTCTGTGTCCACTGCAAGGGGAGGAAAAGGGGAACTTGGGAATAATAATAATTTATTATTTATTTATTTATTTATTTATTTATTACATTTTTATACCGCCCAATAGCCGAAGCTCTCTGGGCGGTTCACAAAAATTAAAATCATCATAAAACAACCAACAAGTTAAAAATACAAATAAAAAGCACAACCAGGATAAAACCACGCAGCAAAATTGATATAAGGTTAAAATACAGAGTTAAAACAGTATAATTTAAATTTAAATAATAATAATAATAATAATAATAATAATAATAATAATATATTTATTTATTTGTTACCCGCCTCTCCCTCCAGATCGAGGTTGGCGTACAACACAAATGCAAATGCCATAAAATACATATAATTGATTAAAACATTTAAAACTAATACATTATTAAAAGCAGCACATTATTAAAAGGCATCTTAAAATTCAACCGGGTAGGCCTGCCAGATTCCTGGTTCCAAGGTTGGAGCGCTGACTCTGATGTCAGATCCGGGACCCCGAACTATTCCATAGGCCCCCAGATGCTGTCTAGGGTCCATAGGAATACTCTCAAAGACGTTCATTGACTTCAGGAGGCTGATAGTAAAGTGTCAGCAATAGGTGATGTGGCATTCTTTACCTGTCACATTTATTTTCTATACTTGATAGACCATTCAGTAGCCCAGTTCAGACAATCTACTAGGCTTCATAAACTATGGTTTATGAAGATGGGGGAAAGCATCAGAGCTATCACTCCTCCCTCTCCCTTTTTCAGTGACCAGCCACGAGTCAAGGCGTTCTGCTGAATGCTTTATTGCTTTAGTGTTTTATTGCCAATTACCCAGCCATAAATCTCTGGCCAAGAATGCAGGAGGGAACTGCTGCGTTTTAAGAAGAACACAGTCCTTTAAGTAAAGTACAATAGTTCTAGCCAGAGACAAGTTCTGAAGTGCAAGCCTACCGATCCGGGTCGAAGAACCAAACAGAGGGTGCTGGTGTCAAGAAGCCAAGAGCAAGCAAAGGTCAGGTCCAGTCCGATATCAAGAGCCAAGTCAGTCGTCCAAAATGCCAGGGATAAACGTCAAGCAGAGTCAATCAAGCCAGTCCAGGTCAGGAAACCAAAGTCACAGTCAAACGGTAAGGCGTAGGGCACAGTAGCAACCGGAGGAACAAAAGGTGTTTGCTACACCAGACCAGCGGTCAGGTTCTCCCTTTTCAAACCCTGCCAGCATGACCCCACCCAGATCCCAGCTGTGCCTCATTCCTTCACCTTTTGACCCAACCCCCTCCTACAGTTCAGCGTCTTTTCCCTGCCTGTTCTGCAGGCGCATGCTTCGCCTCACCACCTGCATTTGTTCTGCCCTTCTCCTTCGTCTCCTTTCGCGGGGGCTGGGTGGTCGAACCACCTCCATCTCTGACTCAGCCTCAGGAGCGACAGGCAGAGGAAGCAACTGACTGGCCCGTGGCTCCTCCACGGGACCTGCATTCTCTTCCATGGAATGACTCCCTACCAACTGTGCACTGGTCTCTGGTCCGGCTGTGGGGGAGGAAACACCCTCTACTTCTTGTAAGTTTGCCTCCTCCTCATCTGAGGAGGCTTCCTCGGGTGCAACTCTAACACCCTTAGCCATCTGCACAAGCTTTGGTGCATCATCCCTGGCTTATATTAAGCCACGATTCCTTGTTACATCTTAATGCCCAGGGCTGGTGCCAGACTATTTTGTACCCTAGGCAAGGCGAGCTATTTGCACACACACACCCAAAATTGCCAACTTCAATTCAGCTGTTCAAGAAGAATTTCTGAACTATTATATTTTCCTTTTATGTTTTTTTCTTAGAACAGCTAATTTGTATAAAACTGTGACCCTTAAAGGTCAGTACTGCACCCCTCTGAGGTCTGCGTCCTAGGCGGGTGCCTAGTTGCCCTAATGGTAGCGCCGGCCTTTTAATGCCAGTTAACAAATGAGAAGAATTAACCCAGATCAGAGAGGAGGGGAAAGGAAGGAGCTCTTGGCTTGAATATTGGTTTCCAGCTTCATACATTATGGTTTATGAAAGGTCATCCAAATTGGTTTCTTTTTGACAGGGGAAGTCAAGAAGATTAAACCCCTTCAAAGTGCTTGGGGGGTTACTCAAAACTACAATAGTAGAGGCTCAGAGAAAATGTATACTACAGGTTAGGAAAGGTAGCACCGAGTCCAAGAGATCACCGTCATGATTAACAAGCCATGTTAAGGGAGCTATTAGACTCTAAGAGTTCTGTTTTCTGAAAGAAGCTAAGAGCTTCTTTCAGAAAATAGAACTCTTGCCTAACAAAAAACAAAAACAAAAAAAAAGGGAACACAAACCTGCACAAAGGTGATACAAGTAGACAATAAGAGATGGGGGGAAAGCATTTGGAAGAGCATATTGCTAACAATATCAAGGTCAACAATACAGAATTCTTTATATAAGAAGCAGAAAAGAAGCTAGGGAGGCAGTTGAACTACTGGATAACAATGGAGTTAAAAGAGTACTGAAAGAGACAGGGAGATTGCAGAGAAGCTGAATGAATTCTTTGCATTGGTGTTCACTGCAGAAGATATAGGACTGATACCTGTGCCTGAACTGATGTTTTCAGGAAGGGAGACTGAGGAACTGATGGAAATAGTGGTGACAAAAGATGAAATTCTCAACATTAATGATAAATTGAAAGCAAATAAATCATCAGGTCCAGATGGTATCCATCCTACAGTTCTCAAAGAACTCAAATATGAAATTGCAGATTTTCTAACCAAACTATGCAACATGTCCCTAAGATCAGCCTCTGTACCAGAGATCTGGAAGATGGCCAGGGGAAGCAGACTGCAACAGAGGCACTTCAAGGAAAGAATGGCAGCCAGGCAGGGTCATAACAGGCAAGGCAGGGGTTATCTGGACATTCAATAGAACACTGCAAAAGTGCTGGCTGGAACATTCGCCCACAGAAAACTCTTGACTCAGCAGATTGCAGAGGCCTTATGAAAGTGGGTTGCTCTGACCCTGTTGTTGATATTGCCCGCTCTGAGGAACAGTTAGGGTTCCTAAAGAGCCATTTCCCTGTGGCTTTTTATTCTTATAGTGTGTGGGGGGGAGGGGGGTCTGAACAAGAAGTGTATCTTTTAACTCTATGGAGTCCTGCAAAGCCACATCCTCTGGCTTGGAGGGTCCTGGAGTGGGGGACGATAGCTTCCCAAGTAGCACCTCCTTCCCATCCATGTCTCCCTTCAAGCCCGTAGGAGGATTGAGGCCAGAGAAATATGATTCAAACCAGATTGTTAAAGAACCTTGAGAAACAGCATAAAAAAGGGTCTCTTCAAGTTGGGAGGGTGGGCATCAAAATGGCAAGTGTAGTTCAATGTAAGCAAGTGTAAAGTGATGCACACTGGGACAAAAAAGCCAACAACTTCAAGTATAACCTGATGGTATATGAGCTAGTGGTGACCGACTAAGAAATAGATCTTGGGGTTGTGGTGGACAGCTTGATGAAAATGATAACCCAGTGTGCAGCCGTTGTAAAGAAGGTAAAGTCTATTGAGAATAAAACTGCCAGTATCATATTGCCTTTATACAAATCTATGGTGCGACCACACTTAGAATATTGTGTACAGTTTTGGTCACCACACCTAAAAATATATATATATTGTAGAGCTGGAAAAAGTGCGGAAAAGGGCAACTAAAATTATCAAGGGACTGGAGCATCTCACCTGTGAGAGAAAGTTACAACAGTTGGGATTGTTCAGCTTGGAAAAATGGAGGGTGAGGGGAGACATGATAGAGGTGTACAAAATGATGCATGGTGTGGGGAATGTGGATAGGGAGACATTTTTCTCCCTCAGCCATAATACTAGATCCCAGGGTCACCCCATGAAGCTGATTGGTGGGAGATTCAGGTCAGATAAAAGGAAGTACTTCTTCACACAACACATAGTTAACTCTGGAATTCACTACCACAAGATGTGGTGATGGTCACCAATTTGGATGGCTTTAAAAGGGCTTTGGATAATTTCTGGAGAAGAAGGCTATCAATGGCTACTAGTCCTGATGGCTAAGTGCAGCCTCTAGTATCTTTGGCAGTTAGCCTGTATACACTAGTTGCTGGGGAACATGGGTGGAAGGGTGCTGTTGTACCATGTCCTACTTGTGGTTCCTGGTCAACAGCTGGTTGGCCACTGTGTGAACAGAGTGTTGGACTAGATGGACTCTCGGTCTGATCCAACATGGTGTCGTGTTTCTCAAAACTTCCTGCATTCTTGGGAGACAATAACGAGGCCTGCTAAGTAATTCACAACTCTTTATTCAAGCAATAAACATCTCTTCCCACCTGAAGAGTGTCTAATCACTAGGAACTTTCCCCTGGGCAAAACTATGCAAACTAAGCGAGACAATTGTCCTTTCAAGAAGAATGGAAAGCCCTTTCCCAAGCAGCATTAACTTCAGAGAGACTAGTTCTGAGGCAGCTTCTGATGGGCTGCCAGCCAAGCTGACTTTCTCTCGCCTTCCTTTAGCTCTGCCCGTTTTAGTCTGCAACGTACTTTAGGATCGGCTAACCTCTCCATGCTCTCCCCCACAGAAGAATGTTGGCTTCCCACTGACTGCATTATTTGCCCTTGACGAGATAAGCTCTGGAGAGGGTTCACTCCCAGCTGGTGAAGTGCCCATGAGAGCTTTCTCCCCACTGGTACAGGCTGGCCTGTTTCTGGCACCGACTCCTCTACTTTAGAGTCTGATTCTGATTGATCACCTGAAACCCCTTCTTCCAACCCAGGGGTTGGAAGACACATGGCACATGGCTCTTCTTATGATCTTATTTTCCTTTGGGTGAACTTTGGTGTAGTCAACTTTTCCAGTGCTTTTTAAAAACTGTATGTATTTGTTTTTACTCAGCTCCTACTCCATAGACACTGACATTTTCTCATTTTCCTGTTTACTTTACATGCCCTTTCTTATTTCCTTTTCCCTGACTTTTTCTACCTCCTCCTTTGCAAAATTTCATCCCCTTTTTCTCAGTTGCCTTTTCTTTGTCTGAAGTGACATTTAAATAACTACTTATCTGTAAAGATTAGGTGTGAGTCATCATTTGCCTACAGCTGGTTTTAGGTTCTCTTATGCTGAGGATGTTTTTTTTTTTTTTTAATTAAGCTGCTAGAGCTAAATCAACTTCCATAACTAAGGGTGCGATCCTATGCATGTTTAGTCAGAAATAAGTTCTGCAACTCAAAGCATTTCCCAGCCAGCATTTTGCTCTAAGGGTGCTTCCAGGGGTCTGTTTTCCTCAGTACCAGGAGCTACAAAGTGGAAGTAATAGAAAGGTGATGGTGATGGTGGTGATGGTTACATTTATCAGATACCAACTAGCATAAGAGATTGGCACCACAACGTAGTCCATCTTGTATGGGTTGTGGATGTAGACATGATGATTCAGTGGAGCTAATACTCACCAGGCAGTCTGGAAGTACCTTAAGTAGCCTTTGTACTTTCCTATTCCAAAGGCTTAATTTCATAGCAAAATAATTCAAATCAATCAATACTGTTTATTTAAGATTATCAGCCCTGTAAATAATGGTTTATCAGCTCTGTGAATCATGGGTTATAGTCAGTGGTTTCCTTCCACTAACAGAATGGACACCTCTGGACAATTGAATTCACCTTCTCCACTTGAGTACCAGTGTGTGCCCCAGTTCTTCTGTGGAGAGTTGGTGGTGGGCTGGAATAGAGATGTGAAGGCCTGGGAAAAAAACAAAAAAAACCAGGGGGGGGGACATTTTTCTCTGAAGCCTTTTTGGTGTGTTTTTTTCTGCAAAATTGGAAAAATTGAAAAAAAATGAAGAAAAGTGGATTATGGGATGTTGTATTTTAGCATGATGAATAAAATGTCTAAAGCAAGGTGTTCAGATATTTACTTCACCAAATGTTTTCTAAAAACTATGTACAGTATCAGATTATTACAATTTCTGCACACCAAGGACAAGCAATTCCTAGGTTGCAAACTGAGACTACAAGCTCCATCACACCAGGGGGAAACACGCTCCCTACCGTTGCTTCTCCACCCGTGTTTTCATTCCTCAGTTACTTCCTCTTTCAAAAGCGGGAGTACACCATGAGCACGAGGCCCATTGAGTCCGCTGTTCTAATGGTGCTGCATCTCCTGCATACAGCAGGAGAGAGCAGCAATTCCATGTTTAAAAATACATCAGACTTAATTAACGAGGGGTTTTTTTGTCACGAAAGGAAGGCCAGAAGGGCCGGAAGGTGTGCGGGAGGCAGACGTCATGTGAGGGACCTGAGCAAACTCTGTGAGTGCCCAGTAATGAATGCGCAATAAAACTCTTGTTGAATGGAGCTTTAAAAACTCTCAAATGCAAGAGCAAGATGCATTTCTGCCTCTAGGGGGCACTGCCTTTGAAGCAGAGACTGAAACTGATAGTGATAGCTATAGCTCAGAAAATGAGTCTGATTAAATTTCATGCATATTCGTTGAATCTTGGTCCCCTCCTTTTCTCAGTTCTTTTTATGGGAATGGGGGCTTCATGGCTGCTTGACACTGTGGAGGACTACTGGAGTCATAAATAATTTTCTTTGTTACTAATGTTGATGGTTTCTTCTGTTGTTGTTTTAAATTGTTTTTTGCCTGCCCCTCATAAACTGGCAAAACCAAAGAGAGTCCTTACAGTTCAAGTGTCCCTAAAAGTTCAGGAGCTTGTAGCTCCATTTGTTACCAAAAAAAGTAAAAATTTAAAAAAGCAAATTCAATTTGTAATAATTGTTTGAATACACTGTACTTTTAATATACCAAACGTAATAATTTTATGCCAAAACAACTTAGACATAATTACATTTTATGTTCCTAAAGTTACAAAGTGACTTTCGATCTGTACAAAGTGCTAATATTGCATTATTTCGTTCCCCCCTCAAAAAACACGTTTTTTCCCCATCTCTAGGCTTGAGTAGATTTTTGGCATGGAGGAGAATGCAAGGAGGAGGGGGGAAAGGGAAACTCCCATTACACGAGCAGAAATACACTCACATAATGTTGGAGGTGATATGAAATGGATATAAAGGATAATCAAAGCCAGTCTATAATATTATCCAGATACTAAGCACTGTGACATTTTTTTATCTCTACAACTGCAACATATGTTGGAATTGAGTCAGTGTGGTGTAGTGGCTAAAGTGTTGGTCTGAGAGTCGGGAGATCTGGGTTCCAGTCCTCACTCAGCCATGGAAACCCACTGGATGACTTTGGGCCAGTCACAGACTCTAAGCCCAACCTACCTCACAGGGTTGTTGTTGTGAGGATAAAATGGAGAGGAGGAGGATTATGTACACCGCCTTGGGTTTCTTGGAGGAAAAAAGGTGGGATATACATACAACAATAAATAAATAAATAAATAAATATTAGCATGAAGGCGAGTTGCCAGCACACCACTGAATCCCACAATGCAAAACATGTAAAGTATTCACTCTTCACGTGGGTGCGTTTGTGAAGATGGCACACAGCTAGCTATGAAAAGATGATGCACAGCTAGCTACTAAAGTGTTGATAATGTTAGGGGTATAAACTGAGATAGCAAAATAAAACAAATTTGGAAAGAAGACAAATACAAAAAATCATATCAAGTGTCAACTTTTATTCACATGCGTTTTTTAAATATATCAGTTGCACCCAGAATGAACCACCTATACAAAATTCCAGACCTATAAAACCCTGTGTTTTTCAATCAAGCCCTATTTGTTTTAGGGTCTAAACTTCACTTGTTGCTTGCTGACCAGTTGCAGCCTGATTGGATGCTAGGGCTATTGGCAAGCCAACAGGGAATGCTATGCCAGTTTTGCATCTGATGCCCAAGTCTTTTAGAAGTTGCTGGTTTAGGTATCCAGATTGCTCTTTTGTTTTGGGTCTGGCTCTCTATCCTTGCTTACTCCCTGTAACCCTGCTTGCTTATTTGTGCTGGAGAATTGGGAACTACATCTCACAGATAGTTGACTGGAGTTGCCAGAATATCATGCCACAGAGACTTTTGGATTTGCTTGGGATTCCAGTGTATGTGGACTTCCCTTGGCTCTCTTGCTAGGACTAGCTCTGGCTCATGGTTCTGGGCTGATTCTTACCAGCCATCACTGAATCCCTCAATGCTAAAGATGTAAACCAGTGATCTTCAACTGGTGGGTCGTGACCCCAAAGAGGGTCATGAGATCAGTCCAGATGGGTCACAGGAAAGCTGTGGCCGCTAAGTTGGGCAATTGTGAAAGTGGGTCCCATGTTGCAAGTTACGAGTCTGAGGTGTGTCTTGGGTCTGTACCTGAAGACCCCTGATGTAAGTCATTCACACTTCACTCAGGGATATTTGTGAGCATGAGTAATAAAAATAATAATCAGGGCACACAGCTAGTTACTTAAGTGTTAATGATGTTAGGAATATAAACAGAGAAATGGCCACATAGGAAGCTAATTTATACTGAGTCAGACTTTGGTCCACCTAGTTCAGCACTGCCTACATTGGCAGGAAGTGACTCTCTAGGATTTCAGGCAGGGTTTCCCCCCCTCCTCCCCAGCTCTATCTTAAAATGCCAGGGATTGAACCTGGAACTTTCTGCAGGCAAAGCATATGCTCTACTACTAAGCATTGAGGTTATGTATGTTAATACTCTTACATAATTATATGAATGCTACTAATAGGAGGAGCTGTCCTTTCAGCACCACAACACAGCTGACATTGTGTGTATGTGCACATGAATACAAATCTGAAATAACAGTTAATGCATCTAAACTGTATCTTTTATTACTAATCTTTTGAGAGCTCCAAATTGTGAGTCACCATGTGCTGGTAAATCTTTGTGAAAGTAAGTGTATGAGAATGTTGTGAGTTCAGATTTAGGTCTCAATACTGAAGCATTCATAAGATTAGTTTAATGCCAGAATTCATTGGAAAAATCCACTGGTGTTGGTTTTCCCTTGTAAAAACTTTGCTGTGCAGTTCAGTCTGATAAGAATAAGTTAGTTACTGCAGAACAAAGAGGTAATAGTAATCCGATTAGAGGTAGTATTAATCTATGGTGATCCACCATGTGCTCATTGCCAGTAGCTGGAATGTGAAGAATCTGACATAATTTTGATATATAGACCGGGTATTTTGGCATACATGAAGACAAGTATAATATATGAGCAATGTGTTTGCACCTTTTATTCAGGGGGCATGGAGATGACAGTGTGTGTGTGTACGTACGTACATACATACATACACAGAGAGATTTCTTTCATACAAAATGGAATAATAAGGTTTAAAGAGTGATTCAGTCCTTAAAATGCTACGTATGGATCTCTCTCTCTCTCTCTCTCTCTCTCTCTCACACACACACACACACGTATATATATAAACATGTGTGTGTATATAATTAAGGAAGAGAATGCAATATAAAACAATTTTATAATCATTAATGATGTTGTGAGGAAGATTTGTCTAATGCTTAAATGCATTTGTGTTTGTGCACAAAACTACATAGCACCAAATAAAGGGGGGAGCTGTGCTGGTTGCATTCATATCAACCTGCCTCCCAGTATACATCAAAGTGGTACTATGATGACAGTAACCAACCAGAAGGCATCATGCAAATCAGAATACTGTATCCTGTACCAACTGCTCTGTTGCTAGCTGGTTGTTATAGTGATAAACTGAGGCCTTGCCTCTTGGCTTCTCCTTGAAAGAAAAACCTTTAATTTCTCGAGGGAAGGAAAAGAAGAGAAGGGGGAGAAGGGGGGGCAGAATTACATGAGAAAGAAAAACATTATCTGGCTGAGAAGCGAATAGCAGAAGGGGCATCACCGCACGAGAAGCATTCACTGGCCATGCCAGTGCTTGCAACTAATGCTGAGTCAGAAACAGGTATCCCAAAATCCCTTTCTAATGAGCTTCCTTTGGAAACCATGGAGGAGATAGAACACACATGCCCTCAGCCTCGATTGGTAAGTAAAAGACAAAGGCTGCATTTATTTGCCATCCTTGAGAGCTTTGCCTTATTAGGATGTAATGAAATCAATGCTCTATAGTCTGAATAGAAATTTAAGAACAGCTTAATCCATTTTAGCTCTTTGTGTTTATTGTCTATATTGTGAGAATGTCAATTACAAAGCATTAATTGTGCCGATTGTATTAAGGTAGGCAAGAATTTGGGATTATCGCAGGCTTCTGCGGCCAGCCTCTTTCAACAAAAGCGTGTCAAGCTATGTAAAAATGGCACTTTTCTCTAGCCTTTGTTAGATTCAGATTTGCAGCAGAATTCTTCATTTACTCCTTGCCTGTTCTTTGCCTTTCTGCTGACTTTAAAGAATGAAATGACTGAGAAGCAGAATTTCACGATAAAAATAAAAACCTGCCTAATAGAGGAGCATTAAAAAGATTGTCACAGCTCCCACCCTTTTCCCCCTCTAGAGATTCCAGTGAAACTGTGTTTTAACATGCGTGATATAATTTTCAAGCAGTTGAGTGCATATGAGATGGGGGAGTTGCATTAGAAAAATCCTGCATTTCTTCAATAATTAATCTTTAGTGCATGTAAAGGAGCCAGCTGCATATAGAGTAAAGAATCCCTTCCTGACTCCATGGCTGCTGTCTTGAATTAGACTAGCTCCCACCTTGGTTGTTTTCGTTGCCATGATTTTGCATATGCATTTTGTATTAGTCAGGGATTTTGCTCAGCTATTTAAAAAGTGGGTGGGGGACAAACACAGCTCTGGTGATGCTCTAAAGTTTGTGTTCCATAAGTTATGTTTGAGTTACCCTAAGAACGACTAGGGAAGGTTTGCATTGCAAGAGATGAGCATCCTAGCAGATTATGATTCAAAAGGGCAGTGTAAAGAAATGGCCTCTGGTGTGGAGTTGGCTTCTGAAAATAAGGATTCTCTACTAAGCCTACTTACTTTGAAGTAAATTGCATTTATTTTGGTGGGATTTACTTCTGAGTAATTATGCTAAGGATTGGGCTGGAGAGCTGACATTCAGTGATGGAAAAGGGTGACTAATTCTATCCTAGGAAACTTGACCACTTCTCAGTGACAGTGTACTCTCTATAATAGGAGTGAGGAACATGTGGGCCTCTTGTTGTTGTAGTGCGAATTTATCAGCTCTAGCCAGCATAGCCCATGACGAGTTGCAGTCCACCAACATCTGGAGGGCCACAAGTTCCCCTCTGAAACAAGATGTAGCTTGGGAACTGCATGCTTTTTTCCCATACTATGAAAAGCTTTCCTTTTTCTGTATCTTAAAGAGTATATTAATCTCTCCCACCACTGTGTCCCAGAGTTAGTGCTCCCTGAGAAAGCAAAACCCAGAAAGGCAGCCAATTTGCCAAGCTGTCACTGTGACGTAGGTAGTAGTTTAGCACTTTCCTACTGAGAATATTTAATAATGGAATAAAATAATAAGTTAGTTTTGAACAATGTTTTCTGAAAATCAGTTCTGTTTAAAAACTATAAATACATAAATATTGATGGACATCACTTGGACTAACTTTTTAATAGAGATAGGCTTCCATTTATCAGATTGTTGTTTAAAACATGAGAAAGCATGCATTGCATTGTGTCTGTGACAACCATTTACCAAAGTTTTCACGTTAAAGTCTCAGCAGAACAATATATTTTGGAATATATTAAAATCACATTATCTGACATTGTAGAATGAATGAAAGGAAGCAATGTAAGCATGATATTTTATATGCATGTTACCTGTTTTGATAGCTTGCTCTGTTCATGGCTTCTAAAACTATAGGAATATTACAAAAACTAATAATTATCTGTCTTAGATTTGCACAAGCATTTTGAATGAATGACAGGAAAGAGACTTTGAATCAAGATTTATGGAACTCTTGTACTTCTAAGATGAGGTTACAGTTGGACTGAATATATTTCCTTTGTGTTATCTCATTCCTGCATGGCATAAATGTGCTGATAATGTGGAATGGGGGTGGAGACTATAGTTAACCAAGTCAGGATTCAGGAAGGAACAGTGACTGAAGAGATAAAGAACAAACTGTGACTTTAAGGGCCACCTTGCATTTTATGTGGGAGTTTCACCACATGTGAAGATGACTGCCCGTAATCTTCGAATAGGGACAAAAATAGAAGACTAGGATTCAGCAAGAGTTCCCTGACTCCCGTCTCAAAAAAAAAAAAACCTTTATAAACAGATTAGAAAATTATTATTTGGCAAAGTGTTTTTTCCCCCTGAAACAAGAATTGCAAGAGCAAAAGGCAGCAAGAGCTCGAGCAGATAAAATGGAGGACTTAGGAAACAGAGAACAATAAATATACATTTTGTAGATTCACCAAGGAAAAGGAAGTGCAACAATCCAATTAAATTCTTAGGAGCAGTTAAAACTTTACATCTTCCCTCATCCCTGGCCCACCAGAGGCTGCTAAAAATGTCTTCAATGTGGTACAGAGAGTACAGGAACCATAATATTAGAAAACAACTCACTATGTTGATATCATAACCACTGTGTGGTTTTATCCTGGTCGTGCTTTGTATATTGTATTTTGTATTTGTGTTTTTAAATTGTTGGTTGTTTTATTATGCTCTTCGTGGTTTTAATTTTTGTGAACCGCCCAGAGAGCTTCGGCTATTGGGCGGTATAGAAATGAAATGAAATAAATAAATAAATAAATAAATATACTTGACCAAACTAAGATCAAATTAAGTTCTGATAAAGTAAACATATTCTTATTTCTCTTAATGTTTGTCAAGTGTAAAAAAATAGATCAGTTATAGATTAGTTATAAAGTACAAACCAGTCCTAACTATGCAATTCTGCATGCACTAAGTATCTGCCTTTTGATTTTAGTTTGTTGACTAATTCTCATCTTCATCAGGTGAGGCTGTGGATGTGCTGAACTTGTGTCTGGCTGCGCCAATGGACTGGATGAGAGCTAATAAACTGAAACTCAATCCAGACAAGACTGAGATGCTGTTTGTGGGTGGTTCTGCTGACCGGATGAAGGGTGCTCAACCTGTTCTGGATGGGGTTGCACTCCCCCTGAAGGAGCAGGTTTGTAGCTTGGGGGTTCCCCTAGAACCATATCTGTCACTTGAGGCACAGGTAGCCTGGGTGGCACCGAATGCCTTCTATCAACTTCAGTTGGTGGCCCAACTATGCCCCTATCTGGACAGGGATAACCTGGCTTCAGTTGTCTACGCTCTGGTAACCTCCAAGTTAGATTATTGCAATGCCCTCTACGTGGGTCTGCCTTTGAAGATGGTTCAGAAGCTGCAGATTGTGCAAAATGCAGTGGCCAGATTGATAACAGGGACCAGAAGGTTTGAACATATAAGACCAACTCTGGCCTGTTTGCATTGGCTGCCTGTATGTTTCTGAGCCCGATTCAAGGTGCTGGTTTTAACCTATAAAGCCTTAAATGGCTTGGGACCACAATATCTGATGGAACTCTTTTCCTGACATGAACCTACCAGTACACTACCATCAAAATCTAAGGTCCTCCTCCAGGTGCCTGCTCCGAGGGAAGCTCAGAGGATGGCAACCAGGGAGAGGGCCTTTTCTGTGGTGGCCCCCCAATTATGGAACCATCTCCCCAATGAGGCCCACCTGGTGCCAACATCATTATGTTTTCGGCACCAGGTTAAGACTTTCCTTTTCTCTCAGGCATTTAACAGCATGTGTTGAGTTTTAACTGACTCCAAAATGAGCTTTGGCCTGGCTGAGTGTTTAAAAATTGTTTTAAATGTTAGCTGTTTTTATGCTTTTGTTTTTAAATTTTGTGTATTGATTTTTAATGTTCAGTCTTTTTAATCTAATCTTTGTAAACCGCCCAGAGAGCTTTGGCTATGGGGAGTTATATAAATGTAATAAATAAAGTTTTCTTATTCACATAATGGCTGTAGGTTAACTCCACATACAATCAAACAAACCAATAGGTGATGGAGGGGTTCATCACAAAAGCATTTTATCACACACTTGCTACTGCCCACTCATGATTTTTTGCATTTCCTTTAGACGATAATGTCCACCTCCCATTCCTTCTTGCTTTTTTCTGTCACAAAATGGATCCCTTTTAATCTGAATTTTTTGGGCAGCGGGGGAAACAGAATGTGCTGCCATTTCCTGCTGTGTGCAGGAAAAGTAGTGCACTAAAAACAGCCCCTGAATGGGCCACATGGTCTTTGTTTACTTCTTCTTTCTTCTCTGGGAAGAAAGAGGAAGTATTGTGGGACAGGAATGGGGGCAGAGAAGTGACGGTAGGAAACTGCGATTTTCTCACTCTCTGATGACACTCTTAAGGAAAATAACAAATGTTTCAAGTGGGGAAAAAAGGGGGAACTCGGGAAAAAGATATAGAAAGAGAAGAGAGGGACAATAAACTAAAAGACTTTACTAGTCATACTTTTTACAGAAATGATTTTTTGTTTGAATTTGTTTATCCTTTCTTTATAGTAAAACCCACAGTTAAACTGAACTTGACTCAGATCCAACTGGCTTAAATCCCAATACTTCATCTTAAGTGGTTTGTGGTTATGCCTACCCATCATATGTAGCATATATTAAATACAATTGTTATAACATTGTTATAAGTATAAAAGGGTATAAAATGGAAGAAAATAATCATATCAAATGCCCTTCAAATAAACTGCTTTTGGCAAATGAATTTTCAATGAGCCCAAGACCACTCCTTTGGACCTTGCTGAACCTTCCCTTACTATTCACACACACACACACACACACACACACACACACACACACACGGAGAGAGAGAGAGAGAGAGAGAGAGAGAGAGAGAGAGAGAGAGAAATTAAAATCTGAAATGGTGCCCTAGGGGACAGTCCCCATTCCCACAAAGTTGCATGTATGAATCAAAAACTGATGGAGCTTTGAATCACAGCAAGTGCTTTTTAAGTGTGTGGGCCAGTTTGTATTATAAGAGGGTGATTATCAAGCCGCAGTAGCTTCTTAGCCACCCCTGCACGTGTTGGTTGCATACCACCCAATTTACCTAATTACCCTTGCTGGGCACAGCTAGTCATGACGTCCAAACCCAGCGAAGTGGGTGGCCAGAGTGGTTAACAAACCATGCAGAACACATAGCTTGTTCTTGGCTTGCTAATTACTGGAGACGGTAATTAGGTAAATTGGGCAGCATGGCAGTTGTTAAGAAACTACCCTAAATTATTAACCATCCTCGTGTCATGCAAACCTTGTCTCTATGTATGTGTCTGTTTCATATATATTATGGTTGCCTTTGTCAAGTCAAAATAACATTGAAATTACACCATGCATTCATATACTACACCTGTGAATTGTACTTTAGAGGATAGAGCGTGTTGAAATGGGAACATAGATTTTAAATGTACTGGCCATAGTCCAAAACAGAGTTAGCTGTGCCCCTTGATGTCACTGTGTGTTGTATTGCATTGGGGTTAGATCACTTGGATTTTAGTGCATCCTTGGGCATTTGCTTTTCTTAACTTGAATGGTCTTGCCACCTCATAGAAAGTGCAATTTTCAGTGCCCCTTAAAGGGAGCACAGCAGGAATTCATCCTAATCAGTTTTACAAGCAGTGCAAGCAGTAAAAACAAAAACACAAAAACACACACAATGGTAACATATATTTACAGTGTTACAGGTTTTAAAAGTAATACACATTGAAATTTACTTGGTCTTCCATCTCAAAGAAATGTAAAACATCCTTTATCTATGCTATATATTTTTTTTTAATGTTTAGTGTTTTTCTAAAATATTATCCTTTATCACTGACAGATGGATATTCAAGTAGTAAATGCATAAAAGAGCATGGAAGTAAATATTACCCAGCTTGTTCCTGTTCCTTTTTTTTCTATTTTAAAGAGTGAATCAGACTGCTCACAATTACTTCTTTGGAAAATATTTCATATATTGACATTAAAGGTCAGACTGGTGACTATTGTTCAAGCCTTCGTTACTTTATGCATGTCTCCATCAAAGTCCAATTTTCATTTGCATATCAGCATGATACATCCTAAAAATGGTACAATCTTGAGCAACCACATTTTAGGATATTAATTAATCAGATTTTGTTGTAATTTACAGACAGAATGACAACAGGGATAACTTATTACATACTTAATATATTATATTTCCTCATAGGTATAAAATGAGCCCCTATAGTGACGTATTCCTTTGATACCCATAAGAAATCATCCAAATATATCTGTAAATGTTTCAAGAAATCCAAACTAAGTAGAAATCCAAACATTACTGATTGCAGTTTAACCATATTAGCATACGTAGTCTGTAAATCATCTCCAAAGTAGTCATAGACCCAGTCTGCATGATCAAAGCAAGCCATCACAACTTAAATGTTTTAATCCCTGACACATGCTGGGCACACTTTCCCTAATAATTCACCCAGGTGCAGCTTCTCATGCTGTCTGAATCCAATTGGCATGGCTTGTTTGAGACGGAAGCAACCCTCAAATAACCCACGTCTTGTTGTTGGAAGATTATGATGTCTGGACATCCCATGAAATTCCATGAGTGAAGCATGGTGATAGCACTATAAAAATCGCATCTGGAAGCACCCTAAGAATCCTGAGGGATATTGGTTTTGATTAGCAGTAATGCTAGCATAAACTGTTTTGGGGGTGCCAAAGAATGGCTTTTGGAATTCCCAAGCATATACGATCAAAAGACTTTGCCTTTTCTATCAGCAAGGAGAGAAAAAAGAAAGAAAGAAAAGACTAGCAAACAGGCCTATTTTCTTCAAGTTATCTCCCAGGAAACAGCATTTTCTTAGCTAGGTCATGATTACCAGTTGTAGGCCTCAGACCATAGCCATTATTGTTTTAACATTACTACCTTCCTCTTTATCCCAGCATGAACCATGTCAAGTTGGATGTTGTGTAACTTGACCTTGCTTAGAAATAAATAGACAGTTGAGCACTCAACTACCACAAAGACAGAAGGGAAAAGACAGTGATTAGAAAATAAAGGAAAGAGTCCAGACTGTATGATCATGTATAATAGAAAGGATACACTGTACTACATGGCCAGTCAGTTGAAAAGGACTAGTTTCCAGAAACCTAATCAGTAAATTTCATTTATCCATACTTAGTCCATTGTTGGTTGCATGAACTTCTAACGTTGCATGAACGCACACTTTAAATTCCTTTAGCATCTTTTTACCGTGCTTATGTAACAGATTGCAAAAGAGATAAAGGTGGTTGGCCTTCCTCAATCCTTCAACTCTCTTTTATCTCTCAAGATTTTAAAAAGTAACTTAGGGATTTGGCACTAGGAACTACTGAGTAAACAGAACAATTCTAGACTGTACAAAGGCAACACCTTGCTGAATCTTGACTACTCTCTAGCACAGTTAAATATTCTTAGTGCCATGTATTTCAGTGGGAATAAGCTAAAAACACATTGGGGGAAAACCAGATGGTATACTAGTAGTCCTGGGTTGTTGTTTTTTATCAACTCAAAATGAAAGAGTTCTGACACCCTTGTACTAGTGGATGCCATTCCACTGGTGGACAGACACTATTGGATGCAACCCGATATGTCCATGGGAAATGATCATAGAAGAACTTTAGCTAGCCTAGCCTTTTCTCTGAAATGACAGTATTCTTTGTATGGCGGTGGGGAAGAGGGAGGGATTCAAAAATGTATGTGCTTTTTAGATATGTATTTTGTTTGTCCCCTCGTCACTTTTTATTAGAAAATGAAAACCATCCTCAAGTGACCTATGGAATGGCTCCCGAAAGTCACTACAGAGATGAAATAATGGTATAGACTAGGATATAATGGCTTCTTGTTAAGAAACCTTTCTATTTCTAATAGCCCACCTGGAAAACCTAAGCAAGCAAAATGGTAATTTTCCATAACAAATCATATGCCACAAATGATATGCCACGTTGGAAGAACCAAGTTTTTGTTGTTGTTGTTGTTAGCTTTTTCTGGAATAAAATGAAAGTAACACTTATTTTCGTTTGTGTTGGTATGAAGAACTCATGAGGGAGAGGCACACCATGCCCCTAGATCTTTTTTATAACAATTTATAAAGACATTTCTATAACGCTTTTTGGCTCTAACAAGTTCTTTCTTGCCCCCATGTTTTCTTCTTCCTCCAAAGTTGGCTGCCACCAGCTTTCTATCTTGTTTGCAACCTCTTAGGACGAAAGCATCTTAGGAGGAAAGGTGTGGAGTCCGAAAGGGACTGAGGGAGGCAAACCCAGCTTATTCCCCAGTCTCTTTTAAGAAGGACTTGAGCTGGTCTTCCCTAACCTCATGCATCATCCTATTGTGTAGAACAATTGCAAAGGTGGGAGAGGTTTCTGGACTGCAAACTCAACAGTCAACGAAGATCTCCAAGTTAAGTGATTTGAGAAACACAGAAAAACAGGGCAAAGGACTTAAGCCATATAAAAACAACATTGTTTCTGCTAGCTTGTCCATAGAGTTTGGAAATCTAGGCCAGATCTACACCAAGCAGGATATAACTCTATGAAAGTGGTTTGAAAACGGGGTATTGAAAGTGTCATGGGCCCCAATAGTTGTCAGTGCACTTCAAACCCATTATAAAGCAGTAGTGTAGATTCTGCCTAGGTCCTAAAGTTCAAGAATGCTCACAGCAACATAAGGCACAGTGCCCCCTTGCCATTAGGAACAGTGGGTTTCTTCCCATGGGCAGATTCCTCACGCCACCCCACGCAACCCCCCCCCCTCCACACCTGCCACTTGGGAAAAGGGAGGCTGAGGAGAAATATCTTGTTCAATTAGCAATTAGGAGGTAGAGATAAAGTTATGGTCTCTAATGGAAGAGGTTTTCTAATAGGAAGGTCTCAGAAACTGCCTCTTGAAGGTTTGTGGAGCACATATCTAGGGTGACCATATTAAAAGGACAGGGCTCCTGTATTTTTAACAACTGTATAGAAAAGGGAATTTCAGCAGGTGTCATTTGTATGCATGCAGTACCTGGTGCAATTCCCTCTTCATCACAAGAGTTAAAGCTGCAGGAATGACCAGATACAAAAGCGGGCAGGGCTCCTGTAACTTTAACTGTTGTGATGAAGAGAGAATTTCACTGGGTGCTGCATGCATACAAATGGCACCTGCTGAAATTCCCTTTTCTACACAAGTATTAAAGATACAGGAGGCCTCTCTTCCTTTCCATATGGTCAACCTAACATATAAAGCATCATCAGACAAGCGTTTTATGCACGCTCGCTACTGCCCACTTTCAGATGTGTGTGTGTCCTTTAGTTGATGACGTCCACCTCCCACGCGCCTCCCTCTCCTTCCACTTGTTTTTCCATCACAAAATAGACCCTCTTTAATCCTTTTTTTAAAAAACGGAATGTGCTGCAATTTCCTGCTGTGTGCAGGAAAAGCAGCGTGATATGAATGGCCTTGAACAGGCCATGTGGTCATTGCTGCTTCCTCTTTCTCTCCCTGTGTAAAGAGACCATTGCTATTGTGGAACAGCAGCAGGACGCCATAGCGATGGTAGGGAAATGCAAAACTCCACCCATCTGATGGCGCTCAATCGCACCTTAACCAGTTCTAAAAAGATTCTAAAAGTTATAAAAGATTAAAGGGAGGGGAGAGAGGGTGGGAATCTTACCTATCACCAAGGAGAAAGTTTTAACCACCTGTGTCAGACAGGACAGTTTAATTGGAGTTGTTTGCGTTATTCTTATTTTATTTATCTAAAACAATTCCTTTCCTGCTCTTCAGGTACAACTTCGCAGAGTGGCTCACATAGTAAGACACAAGAACCACAAAAATACATTAAAAGACAGCATAAAACAGAACAGCAGAGGAAGAACAAATAAGCAAGATAGAAACACTGCATAAATTATTTATTTATTTATTTATTTATTTATTACATTTTTTATACCGCCCAATAGCCGAAGCTCTCTGGGCGGTTCATAAAGCTTAGCATCTACAGGCCTGGCTAAATAAAATGTCTTCATGATGTCACTGGGAGTGCAGAGGGTTTGACTTCTACCTTGACCCCTACCCTGGTGTACCTTAAACCCCCCTCCCACCAATCCGCCTGGCTAGCTACCTTTCCCCTCCAATTCTTCCAATGCACAGTTTTGTTGCTGCTATTATAATAGTGGCAGAAGGAGAATAGAGGCAGGAAGGGAGCTCTTTTCACCCCCTTGCCTTGACATCTGGTACAAAATGTAATTTTCCCAGAGTTGATTATGGGTGTTTCTACATTAAGCACACAGACACACCCAACACACACACATATGAAAACCTGCATCTTTACTGCGGCTTTCTGCTTTTAGGTTCTTTGTAGTATTAGGATAGGCTCCTTTCTACAGCGGACACGTGGTTTGCAACAAGGGAGTGCCTCCCTCCCTAGCATGGGTGTAAAGGGGGGGAATCTTGTTATCGTCGCTTAATTTATACTATACTGTTTCCTCGCAGCCCCCAGGAAAGCCAGGATTTACTTCTGAGTAGATATAAGATTGTGCTGTAAGTCTGCAACACTAGACACTTACTTAGGAGTAAGCCCCATTGAACACAATGAGTCTTCTGAGTCGAAATAAGGAGCTTCATCCCACATACCTGTTTCCCTTGAATTATCCCCTACAGCGCTAAGATGTCGGCATTGTTGTTGCTAAATCACACCCCAGGCGGCAGCGCTCCTAAGATCCTTTGCAAAGGGTTTAAGGGGGAAATGTAAAAAAATAATTAAAAAATCAATGGATGACCCAATCCAATTCAAATTTTGTATGCTTAAATCTCTGTGCCAATTTTGGAGTCGTTATCTTTAAAGCTTACGCAGATATAAGCATTTGTTTAATTCATATCAAATCCTGCTCCTGCGCCCCAGTGGCCGCTCGGAAACTAGTCTCAAAATAGGGCAGGTCTTTTCACTTTATAGCACAATTAAAGCAGGATGCATGGGAGTACTTCACAGTCAAAGCAGATTATAAACTGGAAAACTTCGGAGTCCTTTGCACGCAATTCACAATGATTTCACAGTATAACGCTGGTGTGATAAACCTCAAGATTGCACTGCAAGTCTGTAACCCTCAACACTCTTACTTGGGAGTGAGCCCCATTGAACTTAAAGGAGTGCTCTTGGTGGGGTGGGGGTTCATATCTGTCTCCCTTTGTTGCAGGCAGGCATTTTACCCTCCTCTCCCTCCAATCACAGATTTGGAAAGTCTTCCCTTGCAAGTTCATAGCGCCATACCAGCTTTACACACTGCCAATTTTGCACCATTAAGGGTTTATTACAGCTTATGTCTGACCTTTTTGAAAGAAGGATAAGGGGGGAAAGCTTGGGAGATGTCCTGGATATTGATGTCATGTAATCAACCTGCAAACTTCCATGAGTGGCCAGTGATGAGCGTGCCATAAATCACTCATTTAGACAAGTCCTGTGTGTCACTGGGAGAATTGCAATCCCCAGTGCTCCTTCAGCAGCATGCCTAAGTCACAACAAAGGCAAAGAGGAAGGAAGGAAGGAATGGGGTTGAAGTTCTTTAGGTGTTCTCTGGGCTTAGAATAAAATTCAGAAACTTTCAATCCTGCAATGCTAGTCTCATATTAGGAGTAAGATTATGCACATCCCGTTTATATTTCTGAGTCAGGAAGTATGAATTTCAGATCATTACTCGTGTAGATAAGACATGTGTTACAGATTAATTAACAATCTCCTACATCACTGTTTCCCATTCCTTTTATTCCTTACTTTAGTATCAGAAAGCAAAGCAAAATTAAAAGAGGTGGGGGGATATGAAGTTTGCACTACCCAGCTCCTTAAGTAGTAGAGGAAAGAGTCTTTTATTTATTGAATTAATTTATATCCTGCTTTTCCTCCAACCAGCCCAGTTTCTCTAATATTGCTGTGAACTATAAGGAAAAAAATATTTTAAAATACAATGCAGGGATCTGCTAATGTCACTTCTTCAGCAGAAAAAAGCACAGATGGTTTCAGATGGAATTTTGACAGAAGTTTGGGTAAATCTAGGGGGGAAATTTCTGTTTTGTGTCTTCTAAAACACATCATTCAACCATTTCAAATCAAATAAGGTAATATTTGTCTTTTCTTAATGAGAACTTGAATCCTTGGATATATTTTGTAAAGGCATATTCAGAAGAATTCTACTGCTTAGTGTAACAATCCAGGAAACATACCATTGGATCATCTCCCAATCTTACTACTGTGTCAGCTCTACACAAGAAGCAATGGGCTGGGGGAGGGGGGATATCTCCTACAACCAGTAACGCAAGAATGAAGCCTCTCATGCTCTGGGCCTGAAGCCAGTGAGAGTGTCACTACAAATCAGTAGGCAGATGGATTGTTTACATTCACCCCCAAAACATCAGACCTGGACTAGAACCAAGCTTCTAGGGTACTATCAAATGCACCATTCTCTTTAAGACTGAACTGACATATTTTGTGACCATACCCAGTGCTTCTGGGTAATGGCAAGGAGCAAAATAGTCACATTGACTGACAATATGCTTTGGTCTCTTTCCCTCTGATCTGCCCTTCTCTGCCTTCTAGACGTTGTATGCACCTGCTCCATTTGCAGGTGAAACAAGCTGTCAGTGCAGAGCTCCTCATGAGAAGCTCACCGTTGCTCAGGCCCGCCTTGGAACACCAGGTGAGTCTTCATTTGTGAGATACAGATGAAAGTAATGGAATACAGCATTCATACTTGTCCTTGCAGATAGAAAAGGTGTTTTACAGGAAAGACAGACTGCATTACTGGAGTGTGCAATTAATAAGAGACCACCTGTTGACATACAACCTCTTATTCAAACTGTCTGACGTATAAAAGTTTTCCAAATACCTGGTTAATCAGTAGTTCTGATGAGTGCAGATGCTTTTTATTATATAATATGTTGAAGCAAATCCCCAATATTTGGTGAATGTTGTTGATATTTCATATGTAAATACTGATTATCCCAGATGAACAATTGAGTTCCATTTTTTGGTGGAAAGAGAGGATATAAATGTAATAAATAAAATATAGAATTGTATCCAAAGTTTTTGCTCTGTTCATGGTACAGATCTATTCATGGAAGGAGAGCTGTGCTTACAGAAGGAGGCTCTCCATAAGCACAACTATATGTTCATGAATTGAAGCTCCATCCATGGTTTGAGCAAAATGTTTGGACATAATTCATATACTACAGATATAAACATATTTCCTCATTCTTCGGATATGTATAATTGAAAAGTGATAACCACAGAATTTGTCTGGAATTGTTGATGTGTGGGGGTGCTGACATTCATCACATGGCTGACATTCATAGTAACTTATACACTTGTGTTTACATGGGATAGAGACACACATTTGAACAGTCAGAGAACATAGAGAGTTGGGGCTAAAACTTACCATATCATAGCATTGTAGGGGTAAAGGGGGAGTTTGTGGGCCAGTTAGAAACCCCCTGAATAGCAGTGGTAAGTTGATATTGGAAGCCAGCAAACCAATGAACATTTGGCCCCTTGTTCAAGAAAACACACTCCATATATTTTTATAAAATATATAAATATCTCACATTTTAAGAGACTTCTGGATTTTAAAACACCCCTATTATACACATGTCTCTTATGCAATTTCTCCGGTGTGGTAGCAGATTTCTATGTTAGTTTTATTTTATAGTAAATTGCTTTTCTAATCGGGACTTTTTTCTTAATCTGCATGAATTTGCCCATCAGCAAAAAAACAAAACAAACCTTTGCTTGATGAATGTACACATTGTGATTTTGAATATATGTAGCAAATATATGTTTGTGGTCTGTCATAGATTTAAGGTATAGCTCTGCTTTGACCTGGAAATTTTTTCCTTGCTCCCACAGTGGACAGACCTGTCAGAGTCTATGCAGATGGAATATTCGATCTCTTCCATTCTGGTCATGCTAGAGCTCTGATGCAAGCCAAAACACTTTTCCCCAATAGCTACTTGTTGGTAGGAGGTAAGACCAACATTTGGAGAAAAAAACATACATAGGTTGATCTTCTCTATGGTACCATCTGCAGAACAGGCATAAACATAGTCAGCAGGTTGCTGGTTTGAATCTCACATGGGCAAAGCATAAATTCTACCATTTGCTGAGAAACAACAACAGGAGAAAGTTCTTGTCTTCATGTCCTGCATATCTGTGACCTAGAGGCATCTAGTTGTCCACCTGGGGAAATAGGATGGTGGACTTGATAGGCAATTTTTCTGATCCAACAGGGTTCTTTCTAAATTCTTAGACAGAATTATATTATATCTTCTCCATATAATGTGCACTAATTTCCCCCCCTAGCCCTCTATTCAAAACAATGGAATTATTGGTTATAAACTTGTGGAGAACTATTCTCTTATCTGAGACCAAGAAGAAATTTAAAATTAGATATAATCAAGAATCAGTTTCTGCTTCTTTCTTAGATCACATAAAAACAGAAATATAGCATGGGATAAACTGAAGATATTTTTATATTTTTATTTTAAACATTTTTATTCTGCTTCTCAGCCAAAACGAAAAGAGGCTCCTGGAGCAGCTTAATACAATAATTTAAAACAAGACAATCCCTTCCTGCAGGCATACAATCTAAACAGATATGGCACAAAAGGAAAAAGGGATAGGGAGGGAAAAGGAAAAAAACAAGTGGTATTTCAGCAGTGCTGGTGGAATAGCCCTGCTTCCCATGACATCATCCTCTGTTGCAGCCTGCTTGAATGACCATTGAGGGAGCATCATCTCATCCAAGCTTCTGTGCTGGGATAGTATCCCCTTTCCCCACTCATCAGAATCAGTTGTTGAAGGAAAGCAACCAAGGGTGATATTGCTACCTATTCCATATGAAGCTGTAGCACTAAACAGAGCCAGGAGGCATAGATAGGGGGTGGGGGTGAGAGCGAGCTGAAAGAAGGAAATGTCTAGATGAAGCCAAGATGTGAGGATCAGGAGTTATAACTTAGCAGGAGTTGGGCAAAAAACTCCAGGGTACATTTATAGAAGAACCTTTCTAGTATAATTCTATCCATCCTGTTTTTGACATTCTTCCTGCTTCCTATTTCTTGTTTTATTGTGTATTGTGTAGAATCACTTCCCTGAGGAGCATACACTCCAACACTGGAGACAGAGTTGGATCCAGATTTAGTCATAATACTGAAAACAAAGGGACTTAATTATGAGCTCAAGCCCCCATTGATTTCAGTCGGTCTACTCTAGGTATGACAAAGTCTTGATCAACCCACAAGATACAATACAAGAAGGGGAGAAGGGTATACATAGGAGCAATACGCCAGCCATCCCAACCTGGTGCCCTCTGGATGTTTTGAATTGCACCACCCAGGTATACTGATGATTGGCCATTCTGGCTGGGGCTGATAAGAGCTGAACTCCAAAACATCTGGAGGGCACCAGGTTAGAGATGGCTGCCATATAGTATTGTTTTAGTTATGCAAAGTCAGGCTTTGTTATAAACATAGTTGCTGTAGGGCATGAGAACTTACCTTTGTACATATTAAAGCCCTAAACCAAGGGAGATCTTTTTCCCATATGTCCTTCCCCATACTGCAGGAGAGGCCCTGCTCTATGTTCCACCACTTTGAGCTCCATCACACCTACTTTTTTTTCCAGTTTGAGTCTGCAGTTTTCCCCTCCATTTCCTTAGTTAGTCTAGCGCTGGGCACTTTCATGTCTGTGCATTGTTGCACTATTTCAGCTCATGTATCTTTTCATCTGTAACACTACTATGCCAGCAAAATCTCCCACCCCCACCTCCTACGTTCTCCTTCCCCCTGCAATTAATTCATATATATATATATATATATATATATATATATATATATATATTCTGCACAAATACAATAGTACAGCAGGCTGTACTGTGCAATTACGGTAAAAGAACACACTATGTTTTCCCCTAAGTTCATATTAAACAATATAAGTGAAGAGAAAGTATTACAATTAGTTTTTGGATAAGTTTGTGTTGGCATGGCAACAGGAAGCCAACATTGTTCTAGTCAGGAAACCTAGACAGGCCTACTCAGGAGAAAGAACCACAGCATTGAATGGGACCAAGTCCTGGGCATAGGTGGTGATGGCCTCGCTTGCCTTCTCTTCAGCCACCCTCTCTGTCTCCTCCTTCATGGTTGAGCGGTTGAGCAGAGAACTGCCCTGCCCTCCTCTTTTGTCAATGAGACCGCCCTTCAACACCCACACCCCCAACAAAAAAGGGACAGTTCAATATAGTGCAAGAACAGCAATACATGGGGTGGAAGAGCAGCTTTATTGTGCACGGAGGGAGTAAAACAGTCTTTTCTGGCTCCAAAATAAGACGGAAAAGGGAGGGGAAGAAGCAAGATGAGTGCAGGACAGAGACGACATCATGTGACTACCGCTCTGCAAAAACACATACCAGGCATGGCAAGAGTGCAATAAATCCCTGGTGTGATGATTGAGCTCTTACACAGATTAAAAGCCTTCCCTTGCCTAATGGAATTTGCTCCTGAAGGAAACTCAGCTGGCAATCTCACTGACCAAATCCTCCAGCAAGTGAAGGCCTTCCTATATTGGAAAGCCTTTTCAATGGGCTGAGAGTGATCCTGGAACTGTCCACTTTCAGGGTATGATCTTTAGCTGTTTGTATTTTTAGAAGTATATTGTGATTTTATGTATTGTTGTTTATGTGACTGAAATGTATGCATTGATTTTATTGTTAAATGTGGTGCCCAAGTGTACACTGCTTTGATCACTTCTAAGAAATGAAGAAAAATACCATCAATTCATATATAAAATTGAGCATCGGATTCCTTATTGGATTTTTAGAAAAGTCTGTTATGATGAAAAAGAAACATGGAACTCTTTTGGATAGTTGTTAGTAATTAAATACCCGGCAGATAAAACCAGAGGATTTGATTCTTTTCTAATTGTGCTGTGTGGCCTCTTGAACCACAGATCAACTGTCTTGGAGGCTTTTATTGTGCAATCACGTTGCCTCATTCAGATAATGTTGTGAACCGCCCAGAGAGCCCCGTCTATTGGGAAGTATAAAAATGTAATTAATTAACATGTATGGCGGATCCAAACAATATCTTCAATTTGTAGCCCTCCTGTGTGTTACCCTATCACTTCTTCCATTTTTTTTTCTTACGAGAGAAGAAAAGATGGAATAACTTTTGATTGTTAGTAATAAAAACCCTCCACTTGGAAGCATACAAAATCTGCATCTAACAACAATGTTCAGAGAACCATGCTTTCTTAAATCTTTTGCAGCTTCTATTTTCTGGGCCGTTTTGTTTAAATTTCACATTCATTAATTTGATTTGGATTGAGAACTACAAATATAGCTCACAAAATAGCTTTGAAAGCTTTCTAACCAAACAAATATGCTACATTTAACAGGGTTTGTGTCACTCTGTTTTGAACTTTTCTTGTGTGTATGTCAGTTTGCAGTGATGATCTAACCCATAAGTTTAAAGGGTTCACTGTTATGAATGAAGCGGAGAGGTATGAGGCCCTCAGACACTGCCGCTACGTAGATGAAGTCATCAGAGATGCTCCGTGGACACTCACACCAGAGTTCCTGGAAAAGCACAAGGTGCCTTTTTGTTGTTTGCCAAGGGCTGGAAAAGGGAATCAGACCCCAACACAATTCCCATGATGTCATTGGAATTGCAACGGGATCCATACAAGTTGTAACTGGGTTTGGATTAACCGAGTGATTGGCTGGCTTTAAAACAAAACAAAAAATAGCGTGGCTTGCTGACAATTCTGAATCAAACTTAGGGAGAGTTGACCATTACTATTTATTACCTCCTATTGTCATAGGAATGAGTGGCTTTCCTATGTTACTAGACCCACTACCACAACCACCACTAAATTGGGACTTTCCTAGGAGGGGAAAATGTCCCAAACCCAAGAAAAGCAGATCAAGAAAGCCTACACAATTGAGATGTGTAATTTGTACCTTTCACCTCCACCCCCAGCACATTCTAATAATTTACTTCACTTTTTACCACTCCGACAGCAGTCCTACCCTTCTTGACATTGGTATTCTATCATTACGAATCATCCTTCATGTACCAGCATTCTTCTGTACTCCCACAAAGCTATTGTTTTAGAAAGAGTAGTATTTTGCATATGTTTAAACATGCAAAGATTAACAACTTTTGATCTATTTAAACATATGGGGTTATTTAAACTCTATTCAGGCTGCACTGGGACATACTTCAGAGTAGACATGTATAAGATTGCACTTGCTCTCGAAGTTGTAATACATGTGAGCCTAAACACAATTGCAGAAATTTTCATTTAGTGCAGACAATGTCGAACAAAGGATCAAGACAAGTGCTAGATTACCTACACATATAGAATGAACTGGATTAACAGTGTTATTCATATTCCAGCACATATCCAAGAAAGTTGATGCTACTTCATTGAGTGACAAGATTAGTTACCCCTTCATTAACACAGAGATTTTTGTGATATCTGAAAACCCCTGATATTATTGAAAACTTCAATAATAACCAGACAGTGTGAACAATAATTTTACCATGGGTGGCCTCTCCATGTTCTTGGAGTAACCTCAATTTTATTAGTTTCACTGTGTTGAAAAGCAAATGCTTCCAGATAATGTGAACGATTTTTCCTTCAGCAAGATCATTGGTTTTAACATGATATCAGGAATGGGCAAGCATGATGGTGCACACTTCTCATTAACAATAACCCTGATTCAGGTGAGTGAAAAAGTTAGGCTTCCAAAATAACAAGTAGGAATGCAGTAAGCACCAATTTAATTTCCTTTCTTCTGTGTTTTCCAGATTGATTTTGTAGCCCATGATGACATTCCATATTCCTCTGCTGGTTCAGATGATGTTTACAAGCATATAAAGGAGGCAGGTGGGGCCCGTTTATGTTTTCACTTTGTTTTTAGCTTCTAAATATGTTACTGCCTTACATAATCATCAGTGCAGGCAATGTGAGCAAGGGAGATATAAATTTTCGGTGAACCATCAAAGCATGTATGAATGCTGACTTCAACAGAGAGTTTTCATCTTGAAGCCATAAGTCACAGTCTTTGTAGGAGGAACAAAAAAATAAATAAAGATTTTATTGTGTTCTTCATGCAACTCTTGTGTGTTCTTCAACATTATCATTTGAGTTAGTATTAATGCTTTTTTCATACACATGCACTCAATTTTCAAGTTGGTATGCAACTGCTGCATCAGCCAAAGCTGGGCAAAGACACTCCGGGCAACAGTAGCCACCTGCCCTTGTAGGAACAATGCTTAGACCAGAAGCACCCCCAAGTTGCAAACCCGGTCCTTCAGTGGGAGTGTCATCCCATCCAGAACAGGCTGTACCTCCAATTCTAGATTAGCTTTTCAACTGACAAACAGTACCTCTGTCTTGTCTGGACTGAACCTCGCCTTCTTAACACACTTGCAAGCCATCACTGCATCTAGGAAGGAATTCCACAGCCTCCTTGGCATCAGTTGACAATAAAAGATAGAACTGGGTATCACCAGCATAGTGGTGAAAACCAGCCTCAAAACTCCAGATGGCTTCTCCCAGCAGCTTCATGTAGATGTTAAAGAGCATGAAGGACAAAACAACCCCCTAAGAAATCCCACAGGCCAAGGGGGTGAGCAACATTGTGGGAACACTCAGCCAAATAGGGTCAGGAGAATGGTATTCATATTAGGCTGGGGAAAATGTGAAATTACAAGTGCAATCCAATGTAAACCTTCTTGAACTTGATGGGATTTACCTCTGATTGTACTTGTATACGATGGCATTGTAAGATGTGGGCTGATGCCAAGATAACTAGAACGTTGAGCTTTAGAGTGAATGTGGACTTTGCTGTAACTATCAATGGATTTGTATCTAAACTATTATTATTATTATTATTTATTTATATAGCACCATCAATGTACATGGTGCTGTACAGATAACACAGTAAATAGCAGGACCCTGCCGCGTAGGCTTACAATCTAAATGAGTTGCACTTAGACCCCGCTGAAATCAATGTGAAGTCATAATTTAAGTCCCATTGATTTCAATAGGAATGAAGTGCAATTAACTTAGTATGGATCGAACCCACTGTTTTTAATTACTTGGTTGTTCCAAAGTACATTGTATAGACAAGTACAAAAGGAACTGGCCCATGCTTAACTTCACTAATCAATATGATGAATCTCTCCTGAAAACAGGCCCCTTACCTTATCATTAATGTGTTATAGGTAACACATACTTACCACATTCATAACCAGTATAGGTTTGCTATTAGAAATTGTTTATCACAATTGTGTGTGTGCACACGCTTGTGTGTGGCTACTAAAACTATTTGGTGCCATGAAGCCTTTTATCTAGTGTCAGATAGTGTGAGAACTATGAAAGAGACATTGTTAGCAAGTATTAAAAATTAAGCACCAGAACAAAAATAAACCATTCCTGCATGAAAGTTAGAGATCTCATCATACCTCCGTTTCCCTTCTACTCTTTAATCAGGAATGTTTGTACCAACTCAGAGAACTGAAGGCATCTCAACTTCAGATATTATCACTAGAATTGTGCGTGATTATGATGTCTATGCCCGTCGCAACCTTCAGAGAGGATATACTGCTAAAGAGCTGAATGTCAGCTTTATAAATGTAAGTGCCTCAGTCTTGTAAGCCATGCTCAAAGTCTAAATTGGATTTGAAAAAATTGAGGGGTTGGTAGGAGAACAAGGATCAAGTCTGTTTTGTTGTAGTTTTTATAAACAAATATTTCTAATTAGAATGTTCATAGTCTATTTCACATCATTAGTTAAGAACATAAGAAGGGCCATGCTGGATCAGACTGAGGGTCCATCTAGTCCAGCACTCTGTTCACACAGTGGCCAACCAGCCATTGGCCAGGGACCAACAAAGCAGGACATGGTGCAATGGCACCCTCCCACCCATGTTCCCCAGCAACTGGTGCACACAGGCTTACTGCCTCAGATACTGGAGGTAGAACATAACCATCAGGGCTAGTAGCCATTGATAGCCTTCTGCTCTAGGAATTTATCCAACCCCCTTTCAAAGTCATCCAAATTGGTGGCCACCACCGCATCTTGTGGTAGTGAATTCCATAATTTAACTATGCAGTGTGTGAAGGTCTTCAAACAAAATCAGAATTCCCCATTCCCTATTATGCTTCTAAACTTCAGTTTAGGATTGCTTCATAGTGTTGTTTTCCCCCCAATATGAGAAAGTGTGTATGTTTGGTGTCACGTGTGCGTGTGTGTATGTGTGCAGAGAAACCTGTGGACACAGCCTATATTAAGGCCATATATAGAACTATAAATCCACTGCCTATTGCAGTTTCTCAGTATGTGTATATGTGAGAAATCTTAACCATCAAGAAATGGAGGACAGAGATATGTGCACAAATTTTCTTTCTTACACCTGTATAGACCTATGTAAGGAAATCATATGTAAAGTGCCCTTTTTTCTGTTAAGGATATATTTTGCATCTCTTTTTCTATTAGACCCTAAGGGTCTTGCTAGATGACGGGGTATCCCGGTGCAAGCCCCAGGCCAGCCCCTATGCGTCCAGATGACGCACAGGGGATCCCGGGCTCAGGCAGGGGTAACCCTTCCTTGGCCTGGGATAACCGGCACCGCTTCTGGCCCATTATTTCCTGCAGTTTCGGGCTGAGCCCGAGACTGTGGGCGTGTAGGCCGTTCTGCTGCTTTTCCTGGCTACCGCATTTGCTCACGAGTAGCCGGGAAAAGCGGTGCGCAGCGCTCCATAGGAGCGCTGCAGCCATCAGGATGGGGGGGGAGATGGGGGGGAAACGGAGCCAGGGTGGATGGGGGGGAATCGGACATTGTGGGCGGGCAGGTGGGGGGATGGGGGGATCAGAGATCGTGGGCAGGGGGGATCATGACCAGGGGGGGAAATGGGGGCAGGGGGGAGCAGGGAACCCTTTTTTTTAAAAAAAACCAAAACCCTACCTTTATCATTGGTGTGCTCCTGCGCACATGGCCCATTTAAAGTAGAAACAAAATGGCCGACACGATGGGGCTTTCCTTTACCCTGTCGCATCGACGTGTGGATAGGAGCGACAGCCCACGCTACTTCTAGCACAGGCTGGCCCCTCCACACGCCAGGATTTTAAGGTAGGTCTAGCAAGGCCTTGAGTCATATGCTCCCAAACATCTTCCTGCTTTGGGATATACCATGATTGAATGCACCACCTTTCCTCTGGCCTCTGAGAGGCCAAAGGAAGGAAATGCACATGAATACTCTTCGCTTTGGAGGCACCCCTGCATTTCCTCTGATGTTCCAACACTTCAGGAGAGATGGGGGGGGGGATTGAAATGACATATCTCTCTTCCTCAACACCTCCTGCCTGGAATTGGGGTGCTGCCACAGAAAAGGCCTTGTTCTATGTTTCCACCAACTTAACATCTCTTCATGGTGGGACATTTAACAGATCTTAAACAGATTTTGTCAAGGCCTAGGCCTAAGAAGCTGACAGATATACTTCCCTCAGGTCTTTGTCAGCTACTAGTCTACCATCAGACATAATTCAGACTGAGAAAAATGAATGGAGGTTTAACAAGAACCACCTGCCATGCTGAGCCACCACACCTGACATTGGCTCCGCTTACCCAAAGCTGCTCTTACGGGAAACTAAATCTCATTTTCCATTTAAAAAACTATTCCTCGTGGTTGCATTTTAACAGCTCATGGTGTTTTAGGTTGCATACTGAATAACTACTCAGATAAACTTCAACTTAATCAAGATTTCCTCACACCTCACAGCCTCTTGCTAAGTCTATTGTTGTTTATTCTGATTTTTATCAGGAGAAGAAATATCGCTTTCAGAACCAAGTAGACAAAATGAAGGAAAAAGTGAAAAATGTGGAAGAAAAGTCTAAAGAATTTGTGAATCGTGTGGAAGAAAAAAGTCATGATCTCATTCAGAAATGGGAAGAAAAATCTAGAGAGTTTATTGGAAACTTCTTAGAGCTGTTTGGGCCAGATGGCACTTGGGTATTTATTTATTTATTTATTTATTTATAATTGATGAGCTGCCTGTAGGCCCAAATGGGCCCAGAAGGCAAAATACAAATTAAAACATGTAAAACAATATACTCACAAATATTATAAAAAACTTGAAACAAGAGAAAATCAACTTTTAAGATAGAGAGTAGAATTACATTTGAAATCATTAAAACACTAGGCTGTACAAAATGTTTTAATGGCCCATCTAAAACTAACCAAAGAATAATCCAATCTAACCTCCCTAGGGAGGGAGTTCCACTGTTGTGGTGCTACTACAGGAAAGGCCCTGCCCTGTGTTCCCACCACTCTAATTGCTTTTAGTGGTGGAACATTTGACAGGTCTTCTAAAACACATCTTAAACTACACAGAGGTTCATACAGAAGGTATTTTGGTCCCAACTATTTAAGCTTTATAGATAAGCATCAGCACCTGTGTAGTTGGTATGGGACTGATATAACATAGTAAGCAAAGCTTAAACCAAAAAACAATCTGGCCACCACATTTTGCACTAGCTGTGTCCAAACACTCCTAAGGCCAGGCTCACATAGAGCATATTGCAGTAGTCTAAATGGGAGGTGTTTAAGACATGTCTCACTGTGGCCAGATCCACCTTCTCCAGGAAGGTGTGCAACTTCTGCATCAGCCAAAGCTGGGCAAAGACACTCCTAGCAACAGTAGCCACCTGCCCTTGTAGGAACAATGCTTAGACCAGAAGCACCCTCAAGCTGCAAACCCGGTCCTTCAGTGGGAGTGTCATCCCATCCAGAACAGGCTGTACCTCCAATTCTAGATTAGCTTTTCTACTGACAAACAGTACCTCTGTCTTGTCTGGACTGAGCCTCACCTTCTTAACATACTTGCAAGCCATCACTGCATCTAGGAAGGAATTCCACAGCCTCCTTGGCATCAGTTGACAATAAAAGATAGAACTGGGTATCACCAGCATAGTGGTGAAAACCAGCCTCAAAACTCCAGATGGCTTCTCCCAGGAGCTTCATGTAGATGTTAAAGAGTGTGAAGGACAAAACAACCCCCTAAGAAATCCCATAGGCCAAGGGGGTGAGCAACATTGTGGGAGCACTCAACCAAATAGGGTCAGAACCACTGCAAAACAGCGTCTCAAGTCCCATTCTGACCAAACATCCCAGAAGAATACCATGGTTGATGGTATCAAATGTCACTGAACTGTCCAGCAGAACCAATGGGGATGCACTCCCCAGTGTAGGTTATCCATCAAGATGGCTAAGGCTTTTTCTGTCCCCAAACTGTCCCCTGCTTTTATTACCAAAAAAAGGCTTTGTAGAGAAGAACCTGGTTAGGACCAAAACAGCACTTTACACACGAGAAGTTGCTATGTTAAGTGTTAATACTAACTATTAATATTAAAACTTAAGGAGGTACAGTTGCAAACTTATGGATTTGGTTACATACTTTCTCATAGATTGAAAATTTGAAGTGAATATATTTCTTACTTCTATGATTGAGAGTGGCAGCAACTACAGAGCAGGAAACTAGAAGCAATTTTATGTGAAGGCCTTTTTAAGGCCAAACCGTATAGCATTATCCAGTGACAAGTGAAATCAGAGGTGGAATAGATCTAGAGGAAAACTTAATGACAGTTATCCCAGGCAAATGGAGGGGTCGCCCCTGCCTGCTCCCGGGATCCCCTGTGCGTCATTTAGATGCACAGGGATGACCCCAGTATGATCCCGGGATATAGGCCTGGTCTAGCCATGGCTAGTAAAGCCGTGGTGTTCGGGTGGGGAAAGTGAAAATTAAGTCCATATCAGTAACTGCAAAAGGTGAGCTGTTTTATGATAACTCGCTATTACTGTCAAAATTATTATTATTAACATTAATTTTCCATATCAGATGTTGCTTTTAGTGATGACATTAGATGTACAGGAACAGTTAGATACATGCCCAATTCTCAGATCATAAAAGTGCATCCATTAATATGCAATAATAATAATAATAATAACAACAACAACAACAACAACAACAACTATTTATGAAATAATACATTTGGAGCCCACATACAATTCAAGGAAGGTAGGGTGGGTAGCGCAAAGTCCATTTAAAAATGGCTAGAAATTATTCCAGTGTTGTTTTGTTTCTGTGGGTCAGTGACAGAGCACATGCTTTGTGCACAGAAGGTCCCAGGTTCAATCCCGGGCATCTTCAGGTAATGAATCGCTGCCGGCAGACAATACTGATCTAAATGGGCCAATGATCTCAGCTGATCTAACAGAGCTTCCTATGTTCTTGTTCTGCCCCGCCCAACACAAACTTCCAAATGTATGTTCTTAACAACTGAAACTCAATGGGGGAGGGGGAGCTAGACATGGTAAGTACTTTTACAAAATAGTACTCAGGGGTGCGTTATATTTGTTTTGAATTTCATCTAATTGAGGTGGACATCTCTTTGCAGTGGGTTTCTGAAATGCTTCAGTTCCTCAGCAATTAATTTGGCATGGAGCCAAACTCTAAAATTCAAAGCAGACCAGACAAAACTATGGAAACCTACTAAAGCCTAGATGTGGGCAAATATATATATATATATATATATATATATATATATATATATATATAATTTTTATACCGCCCAATGGCCAAAGCTCCCATAATCCAGCCAGCAAGATGATTTGTTGAGTAAATGTGTTTAGAACTGGGGATATAAGAGTGATATGTTTTCTCTGCTCCTCATCCCAACCTTCTGCTGGAACTACAACATACTTGTCTGCATTATAGAAATCCCTGCATTTTCTTACGTGCCCAAGGATATCATGTAGGAATTCAGCTTATTGAAAACAAGGTCTATTTTTGGCCCCCAAATTGAACTACCTATAGTTCCTAATTATTAATTAGTAATAAATACTTATTATATAGCATGCACAAATAGAATACATGATTGGACCTCTGCATGTTTATAATACACATACATATGGATGAGGCTGTTTATTGCTACTAGTCATGATGGCTATAGAGTTCCTCCAACATCAAAGGCAGTGTGCCTCTGGATACCAGTTGCTAGAGAATATGAGCAGAAGAAGGATGCTAATTCACTCTTGCCCTGCATTTGGGCTTCCCACAGGCTGCTGGTTGGCCACTGTGGGCACAGAATGCTGGATAGGCTTTTGGTGTGATCCAGCACATCTCCTCTTAAGTGCATATAGATTCATTTCAGAACTGTGCTCAAGCACTTGTATGGAATTGGACTGTGGTACAGAATGTATCCAGAATCTCTGTGTTATAGGATATGACACTAAAGCAGCCTTTTGCTTTTTTCACAATGCAAATCTACATTTGATTTTTTTTCTCCCTACTATTTTCTTCTACTTCCTGTCCCACATAAACAGCAATCACATTAATAGTGTGGGGGGAAAGCCTTTAGTATTTGGAGGTGAAAATTTTCTAAAATAAAATCTACATCTTTAAGCTTGGGAACTGTGCATATGCAAGAATGAAATATTTGCATTTCATTATGCTATTTTTACACACTACCTTGGTGACATTCACCTGCATTCTGAATCACTGCTCTTCCTCCTCCAAGTTGACTGTTCTGTTAGTGCATCCATACATGCCTATTTTCCTCTCTGTTTACTTTCCAGAAGCAGATGTTTCAAGAGAGGAGTGGGCGTATGCTTCAAGCCCTGTCTCCAAGGCAAAGCCCTACAAGCAGTCCAACACGGGGACGTTCCCCATCACGGTCTCCCTCTCCCCCTTCCCCCTGGCTTATCAGAAAGGCTTCACCCCCTTCCTCTCCAAAAGCTGCCTCAGCATCCATTAGCAGCATGAGTGAAGGAGATGAGGATGAAAAGTAAAAAGGCAAAGGCAAAAAGAAGGAGTAGTAATTAGGAAAAAAGAAAGAAAATACCTAAATGGCCCGTTAATTCACAAGTGAAGTGGAGAGAAGAAAGGAAAAAAATGATGCATGAGATCTTTCTGAAAAAGGAAAGGGCACCATACAGACACTGGAGCACTGAAGATCTCAGCTACAGCATAACTTGCTGAAAGGTGGGGTTGCCAGACCAGCAGCACACAATGAAAGGATATGCAGAAATCTTACATATTTCCCAACCATTATGAGCATGTCATTGTGCTATTGCTGTGGTTGCTGCTCAAGCCACTGAAGAGCTTATGAGGAATCTTGCATTCAAGGGGAACCTTGCATCTTTTCAGAGGAACCAGTTAGACGTATGGTATTAAGTGGCATTCCCTTTGGCTAGACGAGAGACATCTATGTTTGAACTCCACTGCATATCTGCTAAGAAGCTGGACTTTACTAGAACAAAAATGAAGTACTATCTGGAAACAGCAAAAGCTCCCACACTGCAAACAAGGGAGAACAAGAAACCCCAAAATCAAACCATGCCAGAAGAACTAAACTCTCTATCTTTCACAACAGACAGACATAATTTGGATCTATTAAGTTTATTGAATGTTGCTTGTTGAGCAGGCTTTTGTACAGGGTAAGGTTATTTTAATGTGAAAACAATTTGCTTGATCAACTCTTATTATGTTCTACTAGTGCCTCCAAAGCTAACTTTTCTTCCTTTCTTCCTTTCTTTTGGTCAGAGTTTTCTCCTCGGCTTTAGCTGCACATTTAAAATAATTTCATATCTGGGAAATTGTATTGATTAATCCACAGACCAAGGTCCAAGCTAGTCCCCATATAACGTTTTAGCTCCACAAGATGGCTTTTCAAATTATTTCCATAAATATATATTCAATTAAAGAAAAATGTGCAGGTAGATCAACCACTCCACTTGCTCAATAAGCTGGGCAAGTTAAGAGGTCAGCCGCATGGGATTGTCTGAAATGCTGACTCCATTCTGGTGAAATGTTTCAATGTGTTTATGCCCAAGGGAAATCTATGAGAAATCCCACAGAAGTAAAGTATTACATTAGAACTGGGGTTTCATTACTGATCTTTGTATAGAAATATATTTTAATAATTACCATCCCTGTGAATTACCTGTGCAACTACATTTTCTCCTATTCTGTATATGAATCAGATAAAATGTTTTTAAAGGTATAAAACATACCCCCTATTATATGCTCAGATACTCACTTATGCAGCATGTAGGTACACAGAAAAAAATGTATATTCATTGTATAGACTCAGTCTCAGTTCAGTTCCTTTTTGCAATTATAGTAGCTTGTGTCAATAGGGTTTCCATACCTTCCACTGCTATGACAAAGCCAAACATGAGAAACGCACCTTGCAAAATGATGTAAATTTTTATAAGACAATGGCAGTTGGGGTTCATTCAGAATGTTATGTCCAATAAGACGTAGAGTTCAGAACTGTGGTTTGTTTGTTTTTTAATGTACATATTCAAACCACTATAACTTTAGCTAGGGATGGGCAAGTCTATTTGCCATTCTGCTCAGTTTCTCATTTTTTCAGTCTTAAATTCGTTTTGGCCCAAATCCACATCAGTGCACTGTTTTTCCCTCTTTTAATCTGCAGAAAGATTTGTGTGCAAATCTCCTAATATATGTGTTTTTGCATGCACTTTCCTCCCAATGTATTCGTTTTTGTATGCATATTTTGCTGATGTACACATTTTTGCAAATTGTTCCTCTCATTATGAGTTTCTGTTCATTTTACTGTCATCTGCATTTTTATGCACACATTTCTCTAGTGTATGGATTTTTGTGCACACTTTCCTCTAATCCCTGCAACTCCTGTGAACTTTTTTGAGTAGAGAATTCTATAGCAAAATTCAAGAGATTGTGAATTTTGGTGCACAGCTGGACTCTGCGTTGCTTATTGGTTTAGGAGGTGGGAATCTGGTAAATGTGCATAAATATTCAGGCTGAACAAATTTCTTTAACCATCTCTAACTTTAGTTGAGACACTTGGAACTGGTGTTCCTTTATAGTTCTCCTATATCATTCAGGAACCTCACAAAGAGGCAGTGGTGAGTGGTCTGAGAGCAGTCTCCTACCAGTCCTCCAGGTCCTTCCCTTTCTAAAAAGTGAGATTACAAAGTCAATGAAATGATTCCTAACCCTCCAGGAAAACTAGCCTTTGTATGCTTATTACAGAAAGTGTGTGTAGCAAGTCTTTAGATATGAAGAGGCATCACAAATTCAACCCAAGTGAGTAAAATATAGAGCTATTCTTAAGTTAGCTCTGTGCTGTGTGAAATACTTGCCTCCTTGATAAATATTGGAAGGCTATCAAATACAATGGAACTAGGCTCACAAGAGCTATTCCACTGCCTCATAGGTTGGTTTTGTGAGATATTTAAAGAGCCTATTATTATTGTCTTTATACTCTGTTCTCACTTCTTGTCCTTGGAAGCTCTTTGCCTTGTAGAGTTCAATAACAAGCATTACTTTACAAGAAATGCCTCCAAACAGCTGTTTAGCAGTTTAAGCAATCGTAGGTGGTTCACTTTCTGTCACAAGAACATGCGGGGAGGTTTTCCTGTATATTTATCTTCTGGTGGCAAATCCAAGCTGCTTCCAGTAATAAATTAACATCACCACGTATGCTGCATTTTCATTATTGGTAATGTCACAGCCTATGTGGTAACAGACATCTGTGAATGAGAGGAAGGTCTGATTAAAATCTTTCCGTGTTGATCAGGCATCTATGGTGCTTTCACGTCATGCCTATGGGGGCACTTGTTTGTATTTCAGATCTGTACAAAAATGCAACTCTTTTCTGTCGGAAGTAACTCACAGTGAGGTTAGCCGGACTGTCACTACTGTTCACCAAGAACCCTGCTTGGAGAAAGAGGAAAGATTGACATTTCTGGGTATTTACTTTAGCATGACTTTTTAATAGGGTAGATGGAAGAAAGGGGAGAATGTACATCTGTGACTCTTAAATCTCAAGGAGAAAAAAACTAATCGGAACGATCACCACTTGATTTTTGATGTATTTTATGTGATGTGCCCAGCAGCAAAGCCTTATATATGAACATAATGTCTTCAGTTGGAAGATAGGCAGGAGTTTTCGTTGCCACGGCTCAAACTTTGATAAGCTACTTCCAGCAATGACAGAGTCTCTTCAGCCATACAGGAAGCATTTTTAAACTTGGGGGGGGGGCATGATTGGCTTTTTTTATTTAATGAGTATTGACTGGATGTGTTCCAGGCTATTTATGTGCCCAAGCTCCATGTGGAAGTAAATGAAGTACAATGAGAAATGCACTTACTTTAGTCTCTTTATTCTACTGTTGCTTTAGCAAATTTTGCATCACACACCCAACCACAAGAATTGTACTATAAAGTGTTTTTCACTAGTGTCAAGCCTTCCTTTGAGTATCCAGCAAATTTAAAATAGCTAAAAAGGTAGCTGCGGAGTGGTTGAGATTGAACCATTTGGTGCTTATCAACCTATAGCATCACCTGATTTCACTTAGAGATGGGAACTGAGATGCTAATTGAATTAGACAAGAGATGTCGTTGGTGTATTGCGATTATTTGGAAAAAATATTCATGTCTGCTTATCTAGCAAGGCCTCCTATTCCTTTCTCCTCCCTAATTCCTAGGGGACATGGGCATTTGGGTGAATTTTTCTGAGTTGGCCCAAACCTGATAGATTGCATTCCCTCCCTCCCTTTTTAGTGGGATTTTCGAAAATAAGTTTAAACCTCCTCTACTCTACACATGGTGGTCCCAATCTGGATTTGGGCTCCACATGCTTCCTTTAGAGTAAGAAAGCAGAGGGTGAGATGTATGCTATTTATTTATTTATTTATTTATTACATTTTTATACCGCCCAATAGCCGAAGCTCTCTGGGCGGTTCACAAAAATTAAAACCATAATAAAACAACCAATAACAATGTTATTTAAAATATTGTGCAATTTTACCCTAAAGAGTCCTCTCACCTTTCTGGACTGGCAATGCAGAAAGGGTAGAAAGATGTACTCACTTGCTAACAGACATGATTATTATTATTATTATTATTATTATTATTATTATTATTTACATTTATGCATCACCTCCCATTGCAGAAGACATTCTTGAAGTCACACACACACACACACAAATACAGAAATCAATAATTAATATAACAGAAATCCTCCCAAATTACAATGATGAAATAAAAATAAGTACCACAAAAATACAATCTATAAACAATACAATACAAAAAGTGTTAATCCACAATGCACAAATCTCCTGCCACCAGGCTAGAATGAAGATGACAAAAGAACATTACAAAAATTGTAAATTGCCTTGCGGCCTTATTCAGGCTGAAAGGAAATTCATAAGTTTATAAATAAATAACTAAAATTAATAAATGAATGAAAACTAATGCCCAGTTGCCTGGGAAAATAACTAAGTCTTTGCCTGACACTGAAAAGATGGTGACAGTATAAAGAACATCCCCCCTCCTGTGGTTTGTGCGCATTTCTGGCACAAAGCATCTGGCCTCATTTCTCCCTCACGTTTTCATAAGAAGTCCGACAGGACAGTGACGGTCAGACTCTTCAGTAAAAGTAAGGACTGTGAGGAGAAAGGAGAGAAGAGGAATCCATGGAGGCTCCACAGGTTCTGAGGATAGTATCTGCAGCTAGGAATAAACACAATAAGAAGCAGCATCCACTAAGTATCTAATACTACCCTGGACTGAAATGGCCAATTTCAGCGGAAAGCTCAGATTTTAGTGACTTTTGAGGGTGAATGGAATTTCAGAAGTACTGGTAACAGGATAGCTGAGAAAGACTTCTTGTAAGGCCTTTGGTTTTAACTTGCATGTTTATCATTCTGCTTTTTTGTAAGTTTGTTGGTAACTGAGTAACTCCTTTGATTACTGAGGTATCAGAAATATTTATTTATTTATTTATATGCACTATTTATATACCATTTCTCATTTGGAACACACATTCAGGGTCATAATTCTGATTTCAGGTTCAGGACTAGCTTGGCCCTCTCACCTATTTTCAGGACGACCAGAAAAGATGTAACCCACAATGCAGTACCTCTGTTGAATACAGAGACGTTGGACTGAACATTGGTGAGCAGATTCAAGGATGACGTTCTGCGTTTCAACAGCAAACCCCCAATGTAGCCTCCGCACCTATTTAACCCTGGATAAAAATGCAGCAAGGTGCACTCCTGTCCTTGAAGCTTCAGAACTCAGAATAAACGTTGGTGTACACATTGAGGACTTCATAATTCTTTTCAAACAGTGGTGTAGTGAACACAGTGCCATCACTTTTTAATTAGCAGGGATACTGAAGTCTCTCTGGCCCTCCCCCCATGCCCCACTCATACTTCCCTGTTACCTCTGAGTGTAGCTGCAATTCTCACAGTAGCTGGGGGGATAATTTTCCCCTTTTTTAATGCAAAGTACTTTGGCCTTGAATGGACAAGTATGACCTATTAGTTTGGTTTTTTTTTTTTTTTTTTTAAAGACCTTCTGGTGGAGAGGAAAAGAGAGACAACTGGTTTGTCAATGCCGATCAACGCAACTGTCTGCATTTTTGGACGCTCCTTGGGGGCATGGCTGTCAGGACTGTCAGATCACCTGTACTTCAAATTTTAAAGCTAAACCATTGATTTCAGACCCCAGATCCATTTTGAAGGAGGCCAGAAAGATGCAAAACACAAGGCATTGTGACGTTTCCCTGGAAAACTGAGACATGCCAATATAAACAAGCATGCACATTCACGTATGTCAGGATTGAACCCCAGCTCAACTCCCAATATCCCTTCTCAAGGAGGTCAGAAAACATGCAACACACAATGCCATGCAAAATCTCCATTGGAAGTGCACATTCAGAACACCTGTCAGCATTGCAGGTATGAATCCCAGCTTGACCCCTGCACTATTTTCAAATGGGAGGAAAATTCAAGCGACATTGCAATGCAACACCTGAGTTAAGACTTCTCAAGCAGTGTGCTTTGCGCAAGTGAAAAAAAAGTAACATACTAAGGAATCCTTGAGGAGGGTATTTGTGGTATATTATTATATTTATTATTATTATATTTATTTGTATCCCGCCTTTTGCCCAATGCTAATGTATTTTAGCTCCAAAATAGCAAAGCAACCAAGGAGGACAAGAAATTCAGCAGAATGAGGTTCTGGCAGAGCACATATAAAAGCATTTCATCTTTGTAGTTGTGCCATAATACAGTCCATAGTTTCCCACCCTGGGACACCTGAAATAGGAAAGTCTACTTAAAGAAGTCTGAACGTTTTGTTCAGTGATGAAATTCTCAGAAAAGGCCTTTTATTGTATGATACAGGGTTTAAATATATATATATATATACACACACACACACACATATATACACATACACACACACACACACACACAAAACAAAAAGGCTCTGGAAATATTTCGCCCAACACTTTTAATTTCTATTGGCAGTGTTCTTTCTAAACACACTTAAGGCCGGATCTACACTACTGCTTTAAAGCGCTTTATAACAGTTATAAAGCGCTTTAACTGCTTTAAAGCACTATAAAACTGTTATAAAGCGCTTTAAAGCAATAGTGTAGATCCGGCCCATTACTTCTTGGATTGACCATAAGCAAAATATGGTCACTTCATCCAGCAAACAAAGGTTTGTCCTGGAGTCATCACAACATTCTCTTCAGCCAGGGAACTTCCGGCAGGGTGGAGGGCTTTGACTCCTCTTTCAGCTCATTTCGCAAGGTCACCAATGACAGTTTATCACAGACCATGTCTCTTATGCCACACAATTTCCAATGAAGTAATGGGCTGCAGTGCCTGAAGTGTAAGACATTTTTAAAATAATTTGTCATAGAGTTAATTGGAAATAGACTTTGAAAACAAAACAGTTACCTGTTCAAAGAGTTGACAGATTAGTGAAATAATGTGAATAAAGTGTGTAGTCTTGCATCCAGAAAACCCACAAACTGCGGAAATATTTGAAAATGGCTGGGCAGATTATCCCAGCTCCAACCCGTTTTTGGACTAAAATTACTTTTCATTACTCAACCTAAAATCTGGTATTGTCCTACCAGTAGGCTGCAGTTCAGATGCTCTGGAAGGAAACTGGAGGAGAATACCAGATGTTAGACTTGGAAGCCCCCAAGAATCATGAACAAAACAGTATATAGTCCAACATCTTTGAAAAGCCAATAAAATCACTGTCTACCCAAGATTTGGATAATTGTTTGTTATAACCAAACTTTTGTGAGTATAGCAACACCTTATGATATTATATATTTTAAGCATTTATATAATGCTCATCAGATATACAACTTCCTAAAGAGGTCTAGAAAATACTGGGGAGGAATAATTCAGTATCTTGTGATCTATGCCAATATCATTTATCTTCATGCTATCCTTTGTTACATTCGCCCCACACCCTTTCTCCAATGCAGTGTGGTTTATTTTTCTTGAACAAGCCACCTTGAGAACCCATGGCTTGTTGTTGGGTTGTTCAGGGTGGTTAACAAACCACACTGCATGGTTAACGATCAATCTTGAGAAAAAAGTGCTGCATTCAGACAACACTATAACCCACCCTGAGGAAAAAGCACTGTGTTCAGTCAACATGAAAACCCACCCTGCAGAAAATATGCTGCGTTCAGACAACATGATAATCATGTTTCAATAACAACCCACACTGGATGGTTAGTGTGTTGTATGAACCCAGCCAATGAATTGACCATCCAGTTAGCTTCATGGCTGAAGCTCATTGTGGATGTGAGTTTGTCTGTTGTACATCCAACCCGAATATATAAGCCCACTCCATCTCACTGTTTATCTTTGTTTTTCATATGAAAACGTATTCTCTGGAAACATATTCCAGAGAGAACAGAAAGATAGCCAGATATTTCATTTATAATGTTGCAAACTGTTGTACAGAAATGACAGAAAAAACTTTTATGAGTTCCATATGAGTCGCTAAATCATATTCCTCAAATTCTTTCATTAAAAAGTCAATGTAACAAATTAAATGTGAGCGATAAAAGCTATCATCCACTTATGAAAAGTGGATTCATTACCATCTGCTTCCTACCACTGAAAAGCTGATGGTTTGAAACATTAACAAGAGAATTTAATTTAACAAACTATTTTGTGTCCTACACATGCTGTATTTGTCTGAGGCCTTTTCCAAATCACACAATATGTAAGATGACAAAGGACAGCATATCCTGTTATTAGCATTCTATGACTTTAAGAATGTTTGCTATCCTCAGATTTACAAGTCAAGGACTTTCAGTTTTTACAGACATTTCAGCAATTGAAGCACTGCAATTTACGATTAAGTAAGCCAAGTGTCAACAAAATCCTATTTATGCAAATAGATAACCAATGCGATCCGATACTTATTTTAAGATGTAAAGCTATTCATCATTACTTAGGTGATTTATGCTGAGTTGACTTTTCTGATTTGGCTGTCTGAAGGGCCTCAGGTGTGCATAATATTATTGGGAATAGAACCAACAAGGAGAGTATTTTTTTTAAAATATTCATACTGTACATGTAGATAAATAAAGAGTAGCAAAAAAAAAAATTTCTTGCATAACGATGATCATTAGCCTAATCAGGCTCTTTGTAAGTCAAACGGATGCAAATCAACAGTACAATTTTTGCCCAAAGTAGTTATTGCACAGAAATAGCAAGGACACATTTGAGTTGGAAAGATTACAGGACAAAGCAAAATGTGTAGTTCATTTACATTGGTGTCATTTAAGCACTGCCCATAACAATCTCTCTCTCTCTCTCTCTCTTTCTTTCTCCTCCCTCCCTCCTTGACTCCTTTTCCTTGTGTGTCATGTCTTTATTAGATTGGAAGCCTGAGGGCAGGGACTGTCTTTTTTCCTAAGTGTAAGCCGCTCCGAGAGCCTTTTTTGGCTGAGGAGCGGGGTATAAGTATGGTAAACAAACAAACAAACAAACAAAATCTGAACCACGAGCAGGCTATCTCAGAAGCAAACAGTAACTGTATATCAAGATTGTTACCTATCTTAATTGTTTATCACTACCACAGGAATAGTATTAAAATGGATATTAGTTAGCTTCCAATTTCCATTCTGATACTATTCCTTGAGAAGGCAGTATTTACAATGCTTGAATTATAAGCAAATAATCAATTTTAGAACAATTCTTCAGATGCAGAAATCAATAGCATATATTTTAATATGTTATTAGTTCTAGGTACATGGACTGAAATGGATTCAAGCATCAAGTGAGCCAGTATCATGAAGTGTACAGTGTGGTATCAGATAGGTGTTTGTGTTTGTTACTTATCATGCCTAGAGATGTCACAAGCATCATCCTATAGACACCTTCTATGACAGTCAACTGCAACCTCATTTTTCAGAACAGCAACAGATACACTTGCTTGGGTCAAGGGGAAAAGTGAGCAAGTTTGTGTGACAGCAGGAAAATTAGATAACACTGGCAATAGAAGTGTTAACTTGCAAGGAAAGTTATCCTGATTCAAAGGAACAAATGGGTATCTATTTTCATTTTTTGCATAAGAATAATCTGGAATGATCCCACAATCTAATGCCTCTGAATCTGTAGGACCAATATAGCTCTAAACTGCCCCCCCCACCTTGTTATTTATGGTTTAGGTTACCTTGGCATTTAAGTTTTAAAAATAATTATAGGCTATCCTTAAAAGGACAATAAGTCAGAAACAACTAATGGCTACGTTACCACTAGTAATGTAAAAAATACTAATTTAAACTATATTTCAATTTCACAAGCTTTCCAGCTCCCCCTCCCAATAAAAATAACACATCTCAGGAAAACAAAAATGCTTCTCCATTCAAATCTAGTCATCAAAACAAAATAATTTAGACATAAAAAAAGCCACTAAACACTCATAGCAATTAACCTTCCTGAGGTTGAATTTATCATCCTTATTATTTCTTAACAGAAGTGCTTAATAAACATCCCCTCAGAATATATTACCTTCTGTGTAGTTACATTTTAGCCTGATTTACAGTATATGACAAAAGTCTAACTATGTCTAATTAAGCTTGATTAACCTCATGGAAAATGAATTGTGCAGGAAAAGCATTTTCAGATTTAGTTTTGCCTCCACAGACCTTTCAAAATTATTAGCTATAAACATTTTTAAAAAGCAAGCTTAATTTCCTTAACTAACGCTGTGCAGTTTTAATTTTAAAAACACAAAACCTAAGATGTGTTTATAACATATGCAGGTAGTTAAATAACACTTTTTAATGGCACTTCTTTGCACCACAAGAGAAGCACTCTTTAACAGGTGTGATTTAGACACACATGCATACAAGTATTATTTTTTAGATCACAGCTTTGAAAGTCTTTCAAACTGTGGGTGATGCTGTATTTCACCCTTCCCCAATCTGGTGTCTTCCAGATGTTTTTGACTACCAGCATTCCTAACCATTGGTCATGCTGGCTGGGGATGAGGGAGTTGACCTTTAAAACATCTGAAGGGTACAAGATTAGGGAAGGCTGCTGTATGGGGTACATATAGACTTTGGAGTACACTTCTTCATTTTTTAAAAGTTTCCAATGTCTACATAAGTGCTCTTGCTGGAATGGGTCATGCTCAGCCTCAAGGGGAGGGGAAACAAAAACTTTTTAAACAAAAGCCTCACAGAGGATCATCAGATGGGGGGGGGGAGATTGCATTTCTTTACTGTTGCTCCCCCCCCCTGCTTCTGTCCTGCAATACTTCCTCTTTCTTCACATGGAGGAAGAAAGAGGAAGTAAACAATGACCACGTGGCCCATTCAGTGGGTGTTTTTATCGCGCTGCTTCCTGCACACAGCAGAAAATGGTGGCTGACAAGTATTACCCAGAGGACCTTCTCTTCTGCTGCTCCCAGACTGCTGGAGGAGACTCATCAACTTAAAAGTCTTTTAGCATTTAAGAAAGCTATTAAGACTGATATCTTCCAGCAGGCCTACCTAGTGGAATTATAGGATTTTTTAGGATGTTTTAATAATGTGTACTATGTTTTTAATCAATTTGATGTATTTATACTTATTGCTGTTCCCTGCCTGGATCCAAATGGAGAGGTGGGTAAGAAATAATTTATTATTTTTATTATTATTATTATTTCACTACTCCCCCCAAAACTCAGATTTACCGGGCTCTTATTTGTTGCGGAAAGACCAGAAGCAGGAGACACACAGGAGGCAGACAGTGTTGTCAAAAGGACCCACAAAAAACTGTGAATGGGCAGTAACAAGCATGGGATGAAACACATGTCTGATGATCCTCTGAATGATGCAGACTATTTGCGGTGTAGGGGTGGGAGTGATGGCCCAAGGTTTTTCATCTCCATTCATGTCAATAATGTGGGTTTTATGGATCTATAGATCGCAATAAAGAAAGTAAAGTAAAATAATGTGGGTTTGTTTGTTTGGAAACGAATTTTTTCAATGAACTGAAGTGCGTATTTTCCAAATATCACTTAGATCCGCCATTAACTGGAAAAATAAATTTACAGTTCAATAAAATTGTTATCCAGCAAGGACCTGAGTTATAGCTTCTTATGTCATCTAGTGTTGTGAAATATTGGTAAGCACTTCCTGTTATTTGCTGGCTAGAGACTGGCATGTCTTCTCTGAGGCCTTAGCTAGACCAGCGGTTATCCCAGGCTGATACCTGGAAACGCCCCTGTGCATCCAGATGACGCACAGGGGATCCCGGGATCAGGGAGGGATCATTCCTCCCTGGCCGCGGGATGCAGCCCTACACTTTGGGGGCGTTTTTTCCCGTGGTCTCAGGCTAAGCCCGAGACCACGAGTGTGGCCCGTTTCTGCGGCTTTTCCCAGCTCCGTGCGAGAGCTGCGCCCATCGGGGCTAGGGTAGAGGGAGCAGGGAAATCAATTTAAAAACAAAACAAAAACCCTTCCTTTAGTCACTCAAGCGCTCATGCACAGCCGGCCCTTTAAACAATAAAAAATAATGGTGAGCGCAACACCTCTCTTCCTGAGGTCTAGCAAAGGCCTGAATCTACAGCAAGGTGGGGAACATGTGACCCTCCAGATGTTGGACTGTAATTCCCATCAGCCCTAGCAAGCTTAGTGAATAGTGAGGGATGAAAAAAAAAAGGGGGGGGAGGTCTAGGAATGGGTGCCATGGTTCCTGGCATAGAAGATAAATTCCTAAAATATTCCCCCAGAGGGTCCTAAGAAGCAGGCAGGAACTTTCTAGCACCATTTCCTACGTCATTCTAGGAACAGGCTTCTATGGCAGAAACAACAGAGCTTATTTGTAGAACACCTTTTAATTTTTCCCCCTGGTGGCAGGAACCACCAAGACAGAGATTTGGGGACCACACATTTAGTACCCGGACTCACTTCAGGGCTGCTTCTGACAAGATGGTTTGTATTGAGGAGAAAACCCAGATACAAAATACATCACTCATGAAGGGTGAATGCATATGTAAGTTGCAGTCCTTCTCTTTAATTTTTTGTGTTGTCCCCCACTTGCATTTGAAAAAGGCACAATTTATACACTCATTCAGTATTTGTATGCAGCTATAAGATTTCTCATAACAAGCGCCTCTCATTTTATATATGTGTTGCATAAATTTATGCTTGGGACCAAGTGCAACAGAGTGTCCAGATACATATACACTGGGTAGAAAGACGACTTGGAGGCCTCTTGGGTTTTCTGTTTACTGAACTCAAGTTAAGGGTAACACTGTTGCTCATGCATATACAATGTCACACCCCTCACTAGTTGAGAGGATGCTCAACTATACATTCATATTATCAGCACCATCAGCCTATTCTCATTGGTCCATGTGATTCATCATGTGGTTAGTAGTGTTGGTGTGTGCTTGTTAGTGCAATCAAACATTCATTGAAATCTTGTAAAAATGCATGTACAAATGCAGCTTCTTTGTTAGGTTAGCACTCAAACCCTATTGGTTCACCTGATGATTTGTGTCACTGAGCTTACGCTCTTCAAGTTTTTTTGTTCTCAGCCTGTAGGAACCTCCTCAAATATCAGACCATTTACTGATCTGTATCTCTGCGGCATTATATAAGAGCTGAGGCCGAGTCCCTGTATGTGGGACCACTCTAGGAGGCACTTTCCGGACGGCAATCTTTGGTTAGTAGCTTTGATTTCCTGTTAGGCGTTGCTTGGCAACCTACAATACAGGTAAACAGTGGGAATCCGTATAACATACGCATGAGATATTTGTCCTAAAAAACCAGAGAAACTTCAGATACCTTCAGGAAATTCATACAATTTTCTGAATTTAACATGCGAGCCTATCCAGTTGCTGGCAGAAGGGTCAACCACCCTGTTCCTAAATACGTTCTCTTTCAATTGGATTTGCTTCAAAGCAAATATGCTGATTGCTGTGGCCAAAAGAATTCTACCGAAGTGACAAATGATACCATGTTCATTTTTTTTATTGCACAGTTAAGAGAGAAACCAGGGAAACAGCATTTACAATGAAAGAACATATATAAATCTGAAATTTTAACACAAGTTACATGTACAGGCAGTTATTTAAAAAAAATCTGTTTGGAAGTCACCCCCGTGAAGTCAATTTTCTTTTATACTCTAGTCACACAATCAAGTTTATATGGATTCCCCTTGTACACAGTCAAAGCATTGGTCCATTTAGCCCAGAATTATCTATTCTGTCTGGCTGTGTTTTTACAAGGTCTGAAGCAGAGATCCTACCTATGATATTTTGGAGATGTCAGGAATTTAATCCAGAACCTACTGCATGTGCATATGTGATGAGCTATTCTCTCTCTCTCTCTCTCGTTAAACCTTTACTAACTGCTTTTCAAGTCATTCTGCCTGAATAAATACGCAGCAAAATGATTTTCTTCTCTAAACCCAATTCTAATTAAATTAAAACACCATTACATATTATTGAAATTTAAATGGATACTGTATGCAACTCCGCTGATTTGAGTTTACTACAAGGACATTGTATTAAAGTCAACTGTCCCTTGGGTCAACCGGCCTACTCCAGAGATAAGTGATTTATAAATAGAAGCCACAGCCTGGTTTCTGTGGAATAGATAACCTTCAAATAAAGCACTTGAGACTAGTTTCAACGGAAAAGGCAGTGATGGAAAGAACTTTGAGATACCTTGATGTCCTAGGTTCTAAAATGAGGGTGGGGGTGGGGTAAAGAACACTGAATGTGGCATGTTCTCAGAGAGAGGGTGTGTATGGGTGGGTGTCTAAAACCAGGTAAAAACCCCTCCCTCCTCTAACAGCCAAGGTTTGGCACATAAGTTGTTGCAGTCTTAGAAGAAATAAAACAACTCCATTGAGAGACATTGTGGGAATGCTGCAGCACTGCCACCACTTTGCTTTGAAGATGTCCTTTCTTGTGGAAATGCTTTGTCTGTCTCAGACATGCTTCCAGGTGTAATGTCTTTGCTCCTAGCTCCTCAGGTAACAATCTCTTTTTTAGTTCTTCCTAAATGCTTGAGTTCAAGGCAAAGGACTTAGGTGGTGCATCCACAGGAACCAGAAAACACACACGCACACACAATGGAGGGGGAGAAATAGAACAAGCATAGATTATGTGTGCATATTTGGGAGAGCTGAACCCAAAAGAGCCTGGATTGGTGGAGAGGGACTGCAGCTCCTCATTGAGACTAAGGTAATGCACAGCTATTGCTAGTCCTTCCTTAACTGATTTTCCATAGCAAGACAAAAAGACAGAAGCAGCTGTGGGAAAACAAGGGAAGGTTACACGTGGAAGATACGGGTGTCTGAACAGTCCATAAAATTCCATGAATGAGGCAGAAGCACCCTACATGTTCCAGTGACAGGGCCTTTTACACATCTGTAGCAGCGCCCAGTTATGAAGTTGCTATTATTCTTAAATATTTGTCAAATGGTTCAGGAAAGAATGTGTGTGTGTGTGTTAAAATCCAGAGATAAAGCTTCCTTTTCTTTTTTCTCGGAAAAGAGACAAATCCTCTATATAACGTCTCCTTATAGTCAATATATCCCAATATGCTCCACAGTGAAGGTTAAATCAAGGAAGATGGGGGGCGGGAGGTTGTACTTAAAACTGCGAATGAAGTCATCAATAATTCTGTGACTTCTAGGAAGAGAGTACATGACATACTCAAGGGACACATTTCCTTCTTACTTTAGGATTAGTGTCTTAAAGTATCTTTCAGTCTAAAGTGACTTTTAAATGGTAATTAGAAAAGTGTAAAAATACCAAAGAGCTTTATTATTTGATCTCCAAAGTATCTGCACTATTAGTAAGTAATCCCTTTGAGTTTAATGTGGTCTAATCCACGGCAACTGTTTCCCCCCCCCCTTCAATGTTTTCTGAATATATTTACTAGTGACATGATGAAATTTGCCTCTCTTCTAATCTAGGTGTTGCTTTGATATAGGAGTCAATGGGACATACGGCCCAATATCATTCACTGCAGCATCAGATCACCAGAGCACAGATTTTTGGGGGGTGGTGGTGGTGGAGATCCAGTGTCTCACAGGTCTCCTGGGCCAAGAAGACATCATTCTGATGCATTATTATTTTTGAAATATGTCTGCAACATTGGGAGGAAGGAGCTCATCCTATCACATTAGATCCAAAAAGTCTTTAGGTTCTTGTAAGCAAGAGTAATGATGCACCACTATATTTGTTGAAGGTGTTAGATCAATGTTCTTTTCACCCAAGGACGAGATCCAAACAGCCCTTAAGCACGACTCCACCATTCCAGCTTAATGGAAATTTGGCCAGAAATTAGCACATTCATATAGCACTGTCTCACTTGTCAGGGATAAGACACAGAGGCAACAATGACGGTGCAAGAATTGCTTAAGCTACAACAACCACATTGTCATAATGTTTAGTGAAATAATGTATGTGAAGCATTGTGAACACTCAAAGTATGCTGTATACATGCCAAACATTATTATTAACATTTAGTGCTTTGCAGATACTTTTTGCAATACCAGACTCTTCCATGCTTTTGAGAAAGGTGTGCAACAGAGAGATCAGATACTATTACTTAAAGAATGCTCTGGATGGAATCAGACAGGCCAACTAGATGTGACCAGGAATTCCATGTCTCTTTTCTGACTCAGATACTTACTTTTAAAAAATGAAAAGTAGCCTTGGAAAGTTGTTATCAGGGGCAAAAGAACAGAAGGGGTAGAAACCCGATTCCCTCCTGTTGTTTGTCTGCTAAAAATAACTTCCTATAGCAACGGGAAAAAGGTAGGGAGAAAAGCAATAGAGGATGCTTTTCAATGGATAAACAGCACAGATTTAAAAGCTTTAAGCAATTTCTGCTTCTGCTGCTCTTTTGATCCCATAGTTTTCCAATATTGCTTTTCATATGCATTTCTTAAAAAAAGACAAAGAACACTATGTCATGTCTAGCTTGGTCTTCAGCAGTAAATATTATCTCAATTTATCCAAAGATAAAAAAAACCCTGTATTTACACTAAAATTGCACATAGGATTTTATAGAGAGAAAGTCAACAGTGATGAAACTACATCCTATAGATATCAAACTGCAGCAGTGTAAACCTAACCCAAATCATACTGAGTCACTGAATCAAGAGAACGTAATCTGCTCTTACCTAGATATCACTTTCTACGGTGACCAGTATTTAGCACACTGAACAACTCAGGATCAATCTGGCACAGCCACATCATCTAAGATAGGCATTCAAAAATTAATCCAATTGAATCCAGCGAATTAAACATTTTCTGAAAGTACCTTCTATTGCTTTTACCATGGATTTCTCCGTTCCTATCCCTTATAAGTAAAAAGCAAAGAAATGATCAACATATTATTGATGAAAAAACAATCTCTTGGTTATATTCAGCTGCCATAACATCCCTTCCCAATAAGAATGACAGCCTTTACACAAATAAAAAAATTAGAAGTTCTAGAAGTTGGTGATAGTTGTATATAGTTATTACATATTGCAGTTCTGTGTTTGATCATCCTAAAACTGATGTCAGTTTTAATTAAATTATGAGTCACTGGAAGTATACATAGATCTCATATATGCAGATTCATCTTTTTCTGGAAGCAAAGATTTAATATGTTGCTCAGAAAGACATATAGGTGCCTGCCAACACTGTAAACATTCATAAATACAGTTAAAGTTCATGCATACAGTCTGAAAGGAGTGCAAACCAAATTGGCTTCAAAACAGTGCTTTTAGATGTTTTAGATTTTAGATGTTTTAGATTTTTAGATGTTTTAGATTTTTCAAATTTCGGGAACTCAAGATTTAATTGCTAATTAAACATTTTACTATGTTTGAACAAAGATTGATATGGACACTTAACCCATCTATTTTAAAAAAAGTAAATCATAACTTTCCCTTGTCTGTCTAACTGACCAAACTGTATTCAAATAGAAATTTTGTTCATAGTCTCTTACTGTCAAAACAATATACATAAAGTACAATTTACAGACACCAAGGAATGTGCTTTGGTGTTCTGGCGCCCTCATTCACCACTCTAGCTTTGTTCCTGTAAAAAGGTGTTACCAGACTTTTTGCTTGATTGCTTTGCTCTTTAGAGCCATAACATCAGGGTCAGTGCTTGACCAAGATTCACTGAAACATGTCTTCAGCTTTTACCTTGGGGCTGTTTTTTCCTCCATTTATTTTTTAAAAAATCCTTCATGGAATTAACAATTTTTAGATCACCATTTTAACTCATGCCTCACTGAACAGCCCAATAATATTTTGTATTTTTTGAGATCTTTCTGCTAATTATTTCAATTTAATATTAAATGGATTTGAAATGTCCAACTTTTTAAAGTGAATCCACTTAAATTACTGGCTGGCTGGATTGTTGTTGGGTTTCCCTAAAACAAAGACAGTTTCATGTGATCAATCTCACACTCAGAATTAACTCTCCTCTGTCAGCTGGAATTGTCTCATGTTTACAAAACTGATTGGCTTGTTATGATTCTGTATTATATTTAGCTTGGTCAGAAAAATGTTTTGCAAAATCCATAATTACGGTGATTAATTTTATAAAATCTACCAGGTTAGCTATTACGAAGTGAACGTTTCTATGTTTTCCAAGGAAGTTGGGTCAACATTGAAGAAATGAGCTTTTGGAGTGGAAACAATCAATAGCTTACATTATAAAGCTCAACATTTTTTTTAAGAACTAAGCATACTAATGTTGGCGGCAAGATCAGAAAAGCCCCCATAGTGGTGTTTTTTAATGTAACAGATTCAACTGTGCCATATAAAAATGAAACTGTGAGTTTTCTAAGCACACATTCAACTACACTTGAATTTACCTGTTACATTATATTGCTATGTAAGATACTACGGTCACATAAGGAATCAAAACAATTTTTCTGATTCTTACCTAGGACTAGAAACTGATCTTTAAAAAATAGTACCCTTTAACTATACAGTTGTATATTCTAACTGCAGTGACAGTGCAACACCTTCTGTCATTTGTGATCAACTAACCAAGCAAGTTTTGGCAAATAGTTACAATAATGCACACCAAAAAATGCATCAAGCCAGTATTTAAAGTCCCCTCTCTACTTGCTATTTCAGTCCTATAAAAGGTCTTCCTAGGGAAATAATTGGCTACTGTAGATGAGAAGATTTTGGAATTTGGATCAAAGCAGAGACTCATTTGTGAATGCAGTTGTCCCCAGTCATGATAGAAAAAGTTGGCAAGTTATCGATTCGCTTTATATTTGGAAGCATCCCTGGGTTCGCTGCTAGGGTTGCTCCAGTCATCAGCTTCTGGAGTGGTCTTGTAATGTCGCCAGGCTGACTTATTAAAAACTGGCAGTCTTTCAAATGACTCACTGGAAAGAGCCTAAAGAAAGAAGAAAGAAAGTTTAAGAGCATGCTTCAGATCCAAACAGTACATGATAATGCAAACACATGTTCTGTGGAGGACTGGGGGACCCTCCAGGAAAGATTTTGGGGGTGCATGGGGGATTGAGGGAGGAGAGGATGGGGAAGACTTGTTCTGTGAGAAGTCTGCTAATGTTGATTTATTTCTGACCCTGACAACAGTGTTGTATGGGTGTGGGTGTGCACACACACACTTATTCATAGTTGACTAGCTGTACCTGGCGTAACATATGCCATTGTAGCATATCTTAAAGTTTATTAATTAAATATCGTGGGGGCGCGGGCTGCTTGGAGGCCACCAATACAGCGCTGTCTGGTAGACCTGGGGGGCAGGGAGGGAGGGGGAGCAGGTGTCCCCCTCTCCCCGGGGTTCCTGTCAGGCTTGGGCCGTAAGATAAGGCCGGGGCCTCGGCTTGCAGCAGGCGAGTGGCCTCCTACCCAGCCACTAAGGGCCCCGGCCGTGCCTCGCTCATGCTCTGGACCGTGGCGCTGCCCCCTTCGTGGGTGGGGGGAGCGAAGAGGCAGAAAGGGGGGGTAGGATTACCTTGGAAAGCCCGGAGGAGTCGGGCGAGGGGCTTAGCAACCTGTATCAGCTGACGTTACATGTTGTTACTGTTGCTTAGCAACCTGTATCAGCTGAAGCCTTTACGGAAACATACCTAAGCGTTTTATATAGATAGATAGATATTGAAGTCCTGCGACTTCCTGATCAAGATGGCATCAGTCCAACTGAAGATAGTATAATCCCATCAGAAAAGCCTTACAAGGAGGAAAAATCTGGAGACCGCTTCAGGTATGCAACGTCCCACTGTCTGTTAGCTGGGGAGATTTCTATCCTACTGTTTTCATTTGAAAACATTTTCTACCTTCCTATTAGTGAGTTACTAGGAAGATTAGAGAAAAGTTTAATAAAACAATGGATGAACTTTGATACAAAAAAAGGGTACTGATTTCCCATTTCAAAGGTCTAACACTTATCTAGGGAAAGGTTCCAAGAATGTGAAGAAATCTTTAGCTTTATGACATGCAGCATATCAAGGGCAACCTTTACCTTATATAGAATACTTAACACTGAATAATGCAAGACTAATTATGCTAAACTAAATGCCTATTCACAATGTCTACTACAAATACATAACATTAATACATACTGTATGCACAGATGCTATGCCTTTAGCCAGTTATGAGGCTTTTATAGTCATGCAGGGAAAGTAACCACAGTCTTACTGATTGTGTCATGGAATTACCTTCAAATAAATTACAGCATCAGTACCGACACCTTCCATTGAGTACAGTTTGAGATCTCCTTGAAAGTATCTAGCATAAAGACGAGAGATCGGCAGACCATACCCATATCCAGCCTAGAAAAGAAATCACTGATGTTACACACAGAGAATGTCTTCACCCACATATTCTTCTCTGGGCTCTCTTTTAGGAACAATACCCTGTTCTGTGTGCCATCAATCAAGTAGCACATGGAACAGAGTATCCACAGTAGTGGCCCCTATTTTGCAGAACAGCTTTCCAAGGGAGGCCACTAGTCTCCATTGCTCACTATGTTTCACTGGAGGGTGAAGAACTTTAATTTCTAAAAACTTTTTTCAGGTTTGTTTGATCCAAGGAACATTTTTTAATCTGTACTGGTTTTAAATATGATTATTTTATAGCTCTTGTTGTTATTTTTAGATTTGATTTCCTTGGGGGTTGACTGCTTATTTTCTTAAATGATTTTTGGTAAGGTGTTGATTTTTATAGAAAGGCAACAACAACAAAATACAGTAAAATGTTTAATTTGTAATGGTAGTCATTATTCACCTTTCAAACTTTAGAGAGCCTATCAATATTAAGGGTTTCAGGCCATAGAAAATAATTTTGAATGTGGAAAGAGAGAAAATTCACAATCACATAAAACTACTTTTTAACAACATGCACAAATGAACAGCAAATCTGACTGCAGAGATTTTAGAATGATGTGGATTGTGTTGTGCTCCCAAGGATGCCGTTACATTAGCAGAACTGAGAGTGATCCATAAGCCATCCAAACAAGTTGATAGACTTTCAGGACTCTCCACAGTGGCAGTTAGTGCTGCAATATCCCAGTCACTGCTCAGTGGTGCTGAGATTCTGATGGTAGTTTATTACTTGGGATTGTTATTCACAGCAGTCTCTAAACACAGGAGATGTGGGAAAAAGAAAGAGTTGGAACTGCATCCTTCAGTTAGTCTATTCTACTAGATCAATTATTGTTGATAGCACGAAGCAATGAAAGATAGAAGAAAGTTGTAGAGAAAATAAGACTTGCAATTTTGGCAACAGAAAAGAATTACAACGATGTATAGAATGCTCACTATGCTGCAAGTATGTTTGGTAGACACAAATGCCTTTCAAATAAGCAAAAATGTGTACCATATACTACTTGCAAAGGACTTAAAGCAATTATATTCAAAGGACTGTTTCCTCAAGCCAACTGGGACCTGGTCACCTTACACCTAAGAATGTGTGACATATCAATATAAAACATATATTGAGATAACTGTAGTCTATGGCATGCAATTAGTCATGAAACTGACAAGCATTTGCCTTCTAACATGGCTCTGTCTTGCCTTCTACTACATAACTAAGAACATGTTTCTTGCTTAGTCATATAAACGTCACAACAGTGGGTGAGTTCACACACCACACAAAGGAACCCTATAAATAAGCCATGGTGGGAGGGTGGCTTGTCCATTAATCCTGACAGGTGACCACCCACTCAGCAGTTTGCTATGGCTTCTTTCTGCTTCAGTCCCTCTCAGTCTTTCCGGCTGCTACCAGCATGTCCAGTCCAGATGTAATGTTCTCAATGGAAGTGTGCTGGGATTTAAATGCTTTCCCCACATACCATGTGGATATCCCAACCAACCTTCATACTTTGCAGTTTAAGCATAGTGCAATTTTATATCTGCATCTAAGAAAATAATTGGATTGTCTTTGCAACCAGAGTAGGAAGTCAGTGATTATAGTGGGTTTCCAAACTTTGATTAGGACAATCCTGGTTAGCACTGACCATGGTTACTGCTGATGCATTTATTTATTTAAAATTATCCCATTCCTCAGCCATAAAGGCTCCCAGAGCAGTTTAAATACAATTAGTAAAACAACATAAGCCTTGTCCTCGGGCTTAGAATCTAAAATTATACAACACATAAGGAAAAAGAGATGGGGAGGGAAAAGGAAAAAATTAAGTAGACTTTCAGCAGGGCTGGTGGAATGGCCCCACTTTCCCTCTCATTAGCATCTGTTATGTCCTGCTAGAAGTGACAGATATAAAGCTACACAAAAGTTTCTGCACCCATTTAACATTTTAGCTAAGATTAACTGTTTCTTACTTTACATTTTGCTCTGTGATACAGATATTAAAGCACAGAATGCATGTGCTGCTTATCATTCAAGAATAGTGCAGTGTATTAGAAAGGGCTGTGCAATGCTTTTTAAAAATCAAACTTATGGAAGCGGCAAAAGGGAAAGGATCAGACCCTTGTGTAAGCTGGCACATGTGCAAAGCACATGTATTTTACAGATATCTGATACTATAGAGAAGTATAAAATATAAGGTTAGAAGGGGCCTTGCGGATCAGATTTACAGGACTACTATTACTAGGGTTACTCTTCTTTCCTTTTTCGAAGACAGAACTGTAAGGAGATATGGTCTTGAAAAACCCAGGGCGAAACTACAGGTTATGTTATCTCACTTTTGCTTAAACCGGCCACTTTTATTTGGAAGGGAAAGAAACAGGGAAGCCCAAATCTGGAATGTGCTCCTGGTCAAGGTTGCAGGACTGTGCTATTTTCCTTCTGAAAACCTGTCTTGAAAGCTGCTGTTTACTGTTTTACAAAAAATGTCTGCACCTTATAGACCAAACTACTTTTAAAATTTTAATAACAATATTTTAATACTTTAAATAATATTATTCAATTTAGACTCTACTAGAGTTATATTATGTCACTGATAATGAAAGAAAACAGCTTGTGTTGACATATTCCAGGCACTCTTGAATGAAACGGATTATCTAGATCCATTTCAATCGGGTTTCAGGCCCGGTTTTGGAACGGAAACTGCCTTGGTCGCCCTGTGGGATGACCTCTGCCGGGAGAGAGACAGGGGGAGTGCGACCCTGTTGGTTCTCCTGGACCTCTCAGCGGCCTTCGATACCATCGACCATGGTATCCTTCTGGATAGGTTGTCTGAGCTGGGAGTGGGAGGTACTGTGTTGCAGTGGTTCCGCTCCTAGTTGGATGGCCGATTCCAGAAGGTGGTGCTGGGGGACTATTGCTCTGTGCCGTGGCTCCTAAGCCATGGGGTTCCACAGGGCTCTATCTTATCCCGTATGCTGTTTAACATATACATGAAGCCGCTGGGGGAGGTCATCCGGAGATGTGGACTGAGGTGTCATCAATATGCGGATGATACCCAGCTTTACCTTTCCTTTTCATCAAACCCAGGTGAGGCAGTGACTTTCCTGAACCAGTGCCTGGGCACGGTAATGGACTGGATGAGGGCTAACAAACTGAGACTCAATCCAGACAAGACGGAGGTACTGTTAGCGGGTGGTTCATCTGTCCGGCGAGGTGATGTTTGCCCTGTCCTGGACGGGGTTGCACTCCCCCTAAAGGATCGGGTCCGTAGTTTGGGGGTGCTCTTGGATCCAGAACTGTCACTTGAGGCACAGGTGAACTCAGTGGCAAAGAGCACCTTTTATCAGCTTAGGTTGATATACCAACTACGCCCTTATCTGGACAGAGATAGCCTAGCTAGTTATCCATGCTCTGATAACCTCTCGTTTGGATTACTGCAATGCGTTATACGTGGGGCTGCCTTTGAAAACGGTCCGGAAGCTTCAGCTGGTACAAAATAGGGCAGCCCGTTTACTAACAGGGACTGGCCGGCAAGATCACATTACACCATTCCTTTTCCAGCTTCATTGGCTGCCAGTCCAGGTCCAGGCCCAATTCAAAGTGCTGTTATTGACATTTAAAGCCCTAAACGGTTAGGGGCCAGGTTATTTGAAGGAATGCCTCCTCCCATATATACCTGCCCGGACCTTAAGATAATCTACAGGGGCCCTTCTCTGTGAGCCCCTGCCAAAGGAAGTGAGGCAGGTGGCTACTAGGAGGAGGGCTTTCTCCGCTGTGGCACCCCGATTGTGGAATGAGCTCCCCAGAGAGGTCCTCCTGGCACCTACACTGTACTGCTTTCGTCGCCAGCTGAAGACCTTTTTATTCTCTCAGTATTTTAACACTTAATTTTAACTTAAAATTATATTTTACTGTTTTAACTTTGTATTTTAATCTTATATCAATTTTGCTGCGTGGTTTTATCCTGGTTGTGCTTTTTATACTGTATTTTGTAATTGTGCTTTTAACCTGTTGGTTGTTTTATTGTGGTTTTAATTTTTGTGAACCGCCCAGAGAGCTTCGGCTATTGGGCGGTATAAAAATGTAATAAATAAATAAATAAATAAATAAAATATTACAAACTTGTTTCTAGAGATAAGAGAGACTGAAACTGTGGATAACATTTGCTGCAAAACAGAACTTACCAAAGGTACAGCTCTCGATGGCTCCAAACTAGGCCTTGGAGCAGTTGAATACATGTAGTTAAATAGGCGATCTATTTTTCTCAGAGGCACACCACCACCTTTATCACTTATCTATAAAACATAAGAAAAAAACAAAATGTCCTCCAAGGACGTGACACAGTTTATGTCACTAGGAACAAGAAGCATTTATTTAATATTTACTGTTGTTCCCCACCTCGATCAAAATGGAGAGGCGGGTAAGAAATAAAATAATAATAATAATAATAATAATAATAATAATAATAATAATAATAATAATTGCATAAATATCAAAGGAAAGAATGTCTGTGTACAAGCAGCATCCACCATGTGACCTATGGACTGCATCAACATTATTTCAGATCTACAGAATAAGAGTCCTATGGCCAGAAGATTAACGAACTTTAGCTTTAACGTAATTAATGAACTTTATCCTAGTTTTATTGTGCTGTAAGCAGAGAGCAGGAATGAACAAGATGGCTCATGTGAAGGGGCCTGTTCAGTTCATGGAGTAGCTAAAAGCTGTAACGGAATACAAAAGATATTCAGATCTTCTAGTCAGAAGGACTGTGGGGGGCAGATTCCTCTTCAAGTGGAAGTTTTCTCAATTCTTTTTTATATGTCTACCTTACCCATCCCTAATTCAAATCATGGTAATCTCTGAAACTGTCTACCTCTTTATATAAACTAGGCTATCAGCAAATTAGACCCCAAATCAGAAGTACACACATATATTTGCGTATTTCTTACCCCAATTTACATATAAAACTAGCCTTTTAAACTTACTACTGCAAACTCAAAATATTAATTAGCAGATTATTTACCTTTATTGATAGATCTTCTTTACCCAAGGTGACTAATGTTTTAATTGATGGATAGCTTTCACATTTACCTTCATGTAATTCCACTGTAGCTCGCATTGAGTTCTGAAGATGGAAAAGAAAAGTTTTAAACATTTCTAAGGTTTTAAAGTTCTAAATTAGAGTTCTAAAGTTCTAAATTAGAGAATTTTCAAAGCTTTGACCAAAATCTTTTAATTCGCATTATTGTAAAAGATGCCTGTATGAACCTAAAATTTGAACACAGGAGTAGAAAACTTGAGAAATGTTTTCATACTTAAAAGGTACTCGTGGGCAAAGGGTTACCAATGCACACATGAAGCTCCTGGTAAGCAAGGGCTCATCTCATCAGTGCTATGTCAACGGTTGGTCTATTACAAACAGAGCTGCCCCAACGTTGTGACTGGAGAAATCTAAACCACGCATCTATAGTGTGTGTATAAATCTAGTGTCCATAGGACTCTACAAAAGACTCATAATATATTCCTTTAATTCAATATTTTAATTTGAGCTGAACTTGAATAATGTAAAATGAGTCAATAACTGGCTGTAAAACATTTTGTCCAATCCAATCACACTCTAAACTAGCAATGAGTGGGGCGGGGGTGGGGGCGGGAATTAATGAATACACTATTAAAAAAAAACTTCACTATAAACATGTATAAACTGAGGCTATTTATACACCTCAAGGACCATGGCCCATATTTCACAGAAATGAGTGGACGTAGCAATCTTCAAGTTGAAGCCTAATCACAATATTTTCCCCCTGCACACTCAGTGAAGAGCCAAGTAAAAGGAGTCTTCTTCTTACAATATTATTCTATTTACCTTGAACAATTCGAAAAGCATATGAAACAGATGTGAAGGTACATAGACTACTTGAATAGGCTTTCCTGGCGCTTTAGCTAGAAAACAAATAAAACATTTAGTTAACTGAAAATTAGATTCAAGATTTTAAAAAATAATTTTATGTTACTTCTCATATATAGGGGGCTGGATCCAGATATAGGCTTGTACAACTGAGCTGGTAGAAGCGGACTTCCCCACTTCCTCCTCCCTACTGCAGCCCCTCCAGCCCCCTACAAATGCATAGAGGGTCAGGGGACTCTGCTGAATGAGGTGTGCTGTGGTGCAGTGGGAGGGGATCCCCAAAACTGGCCAGATGCATGTTCCCTGAGAGGAGCTCTTCTGTAGATCCTCGATCCAACCCTGGAAATTTGTAACAAAAGATAACTTCATAGATTTTATTACTCTTCTTTCCGTTGCCAGTGCCTAACAGCATGAAAGCTTTTGTCAACAAATATGGAACACAAAGCTACATCAAGTCAAATGCAGACCTGATAGTCAAGATAGACAGACTAGCAAAAGTCTAGCAAAAACCAGTAGAGGACGGCTGCCTTGTAGAAGAGCCTTCGCTAATGTGCCTGGCCCAGAATCTCCATCTATAGAATAATTGTGTTGACATCATGCATAGCTAACTACACTGGATGCCCTTGAGAACAAGCGCTGACTCCAAAAGGTCTCTACATGCTAGTAGTCTCAGTGACTTGAAGCTCCATCACACCAGCGTAATAGCCCACTGTCATGGTGAGTTGCATACAAAGGACTCAGATGATGCTGTCCATGTCCTGCCCTGATCTCACCTCTTCCCCCCCTCTCTGTGAAGTTTCCAAATGCGGGGAAGGAATTGTTTTTCCAGCAATGCGCTCGACCCTCTACGTGCATTTTTATCCCATCGTACTCAATCCGATGTTCTGAGGGCAGGCAGCATTGCTGATGAAAGGGAGGGGCGTGCCAGAGCGAGGTGTCCCTGTGAACAACCAACAGATTGTAAGGGGAGGTACAAATGAGATCTGCGGGGTGGGGGGAAACAGCGATTCCGAGAAGAGGTGTGAAGATGAATGAAATGTAAGGCTTTCAAACGCTAAGTAAACGGAGGGGGATAATAACAAGGGCAAACTTTCTGGCGTGATGGAGCTCTTGGATAAACTCACCACGACCAAAAATGCATCAACTAGCTCCACATGTGCAATGGGAGTTTTACCCTTGTGTTTTCAGAAACACAGTTACCCACGTAGCATTGTAAATTTCTTTTGAAACTGAAGAAAGTTCGAAAAGCAGTTTGTGATATGGCAGAGGGGATTGTCACTCAAAAGGAAACAGTAAAATATTCCATTGGATATATCCACTCCCTTTTGATGTGACTAAAGGTTTTTTGGATCCTGGCTCAAGAGATACCTAAAATATCTACCCATATTTCCAAAGATCTCTGCTGATGCAGGTATTCTATTAAATTCCTCACAAAACCAGTTAGCAGTGTCCAAAAGAAGCAAAGGTTGAAAAGCAGTAATTGCGTATTCTGACCTATAACTTTAGCACAGTTCTCACTCAAAACAAATGTAGCAATTTACTTCTGTAAAAATAAATATCTTCCTGTATTTCACAAAGCCCTAGATAATGATGAGCAGTGCTAAACAACAATGAACTCCAGTTACCATTGAATTCTTCAATTTCCAATTCAGGTGCTACCTGATAATACTGTTCACACAACATTTTAGCAGTTGCAAAGGCATCTGTGAGTGAAGAAAAGACAAATGTATAGAACTATGCAATTGTGTAACAATATATTCTGTACCTCAAATACTCAGAAGGCTACATAATATTTCTTATTATCAGAGAAGACCAAGCTCTTTACTTTAAAGCAGCTAAATTTGATTGGAAAAAAGGGAACTGTAAGTCTTTCTCCTACACTGTTTTCCAGATTTAACCTCCTTCCCCCCAACACAGCTGCTATTAGGTTCAATAGGTTGAAAAAGACATGCACCACCATTCCCCTTAAAACACAATTTTCAAAAATAAATAAATAATACTGTTTTGAGCTTTAGAACAGGAAAAAGGAAAGTAGTCCCTGGAAAAACTTTTGCTCTACAACTTTAATCCTTTGTTTTAAAAATATTATGCACTTCATTTTCACATTTTTTTGCATAAAATGTAAATAACAAGTTCTATGTCTTACATCAGAGATGGGCAGAAAGCACATCTCCAGATGTTTTGAACTTCAGAGACCCCTGCTACCATGGCCAGTGATCAGGAATGCTAGGAGTTGAAGTATAAAACTTCTGTAGATCTTCTTTCTGCCCACCTGTCTTACATAGCAGAACAAAGCATACAAAGTATTCCTTAGATTCAGACTGCAATCCTATGGACATATAAATAGTATTAAGCCCCACTGAAAACAATGGGATTTACTTCTAAGTTACATATAGGATTGCACTGTTAAAAGAGTTGGTACATTGGAGTAGGCAGATAGATATCTATATAGCAAAGTAACTTCAGGAATATCTGGTAGAATCTCTTTCCTGGTAAGTGAACTATGTTACACCTCCATCTAGTGGCAAGAAATGTCATCACAATGGAGAATCATCTTTTTCTATATCAGTGGGGTTAAACAAAACAAAAATATTAAATAAGGAAGTCATTATTTTTTCTCCACAAATGTTGAGACATTATTCACTAAATCCCACTGCTAACGAAATGTAGCTTGTAAGGATTTCACAGTCAAAAGGATAACAAAGGTAATATGTATAGGTATCCATATCTGGAACTTACAAATATTGCAGGAACAAGAGAAGAACTGGGAGCACTATAAACCTCAACAAGTGGCAGAAATGGAAGGGAAAAGAAAATTACGGTCTCAAATCCAGACTGGTGGTTTTTTGCACAACTTGTGATAACCTGTGTGGAAGTATTGTTGGCTCTTTGCAATCCACGGTTGGCAAATCAAGAGCCAGCCTTGGGGATGCGCTCTCTCTCCCCCTCACTCTCTGGAGCCAGTTCTCTCCTCTCTTCCCTTGATTTAACCAAAATTTACTGTTAATACATCTACACTACTACTAAGCAGGATCCCCAATTTAACCATGATTTGAAGTGGGTTTGCAAATGTGGGTTTGAGTAAAGTTAATTTGTCTTAACTAAGGTTAGAATCAGAGCAGAAATAAAGCCTATAAGGGAAAGAAGTGAAACCAATAGCTCCTGGCTTTATCATTAGAAACAGTTCACACATACACAGTTCAAACCCAATCTTATGTTTATCCTTACCTTCTACCACATCAGCCACGTTACAAGTAGGATCAATACTCCCAATATGTTTTGGATGAGCAGGATTAGTGACACCACCAAAAAGCAATGCTATCGGGACAAAAAGATAAACATTAATTGAAGTGGGTTTCCTTCCCTCTCGGCCACATTTCAGCAGCCCTGAACAAAAATGTGAGATGGCGTTTGACGAGTGAAGAAATGTTTACAAAATATGGCCCAGTGCTAGAACTTACTGCAGAACAGTATCTACAATTCCTCTAGGAGGAAAAGTACTAATAAGTTAATTTGGGAATATCATCTTGCTTAATGCAATTGACAGTCTAAGGCTGCAATGCTATACTAATTTACCTCAGCATAAGCCTTACTGAACTTAGTGAAACTTGCTTCTGAGTAGACATGTACAGGATTGTGCTGAAAGCTACACACAGCCCGATACAGGGAGATAAAATCTAAAGGAACGGTAAATACTTCACTATACAAGTATCTAAAATTGGGGGCTGCAATGTATTTAAGACTAGAACAAATATAAACACTAGAAAGACAATACAGAAAGTATTATAAGAAGAAAACACATATCTGTAAGTGATGCTTCTGTCTACATCATCCAACTCAAACAGCAAGTTATCTTATCACTTGAAGAATCAGGGTTGGCTTTATGCAATTCAGCATCAATCCAACCCCAGTACCCAAGATGCATCACTCTTCTCAAGCCGGCTGCACCAGGGTCCATCACTCCTCAACAGCTTGATGCCCCAGTAATTGCTGCCTATCACCGTCTCCTCATTTTCTGCCAATTGGCTCTGTGGAATATTCTTACTAGCCATGCGGCCTGCAGATCAAACCTGTTCATGCCCTGCAAATCCTGCCTCTACTTTTGGCCTGCTTTTTCTCATCGAGAAACAGGATACTCCCAACATTACCTGAGCCCTAGGAATGGTGGTGTTTCAGAACTTGTCCCTGACTGCCTGGATAAACTCAAACATACCTGCAGTATGTAAATATAAATATTTCCATATTTATCAAGCATAAATAAAATCATAGAATTGGCAAGTTTCATGCTAGTATTGTGCATTGTGTATATAAAGTGAGACCCACCAACGATTCAAGAAGAAACAGGTAGATTGCTTAGAAAATGTTTATAGCTGTTAAATATCAGCAAACAAAAACCTATTTGCCATCAACACAGGAAACCTGACAAGGGGGTTGATTTGCACAGAATAATTTCAGCTGTCAAGGTCACGTTTGTGACGCATTGGAACAAAGTGATATTAAGTTAGCTGCTTTCATAGCAGCAAAAATGTTTCCTTCTGTGTGTTTGCTAAGTAGTTTAGTGGTGGGTGGGAATCTGATGCATTCATAACTGATAAAACAATGCTGACCAGATTTCCTTAACTGATGGACTATGTGCAATTCACGTGGCTTGCTCTCCCCCCCCCCCCCCCAGTTTGCTGAGTACCAACTTGGCACTCAGCTCCTGGAGACACCCTGCATGGATGGCTTTGTTCTCTGCCTGCACAAGCTACAACAACTTCATGCCAAACTAAGGACATCCATCCATTAAGTGTCCTTGTCTGACTTTGCTACTGAAACCCAAATGCAGCTTTTTATAATGTTTAATCCATACCATCTCCTGCCCAGATATTTTCTTAGGAAACTGTTTCCAGACTCCGCCCCGCCCTTCACTTCCAAGCAGCTGAAAGAAAAATATTCCGGGAAAGCCTGTTTTACACAGGATGTTTCTGCTTCCCTTGGTCTGCCAATGCCTTTCCCCTTCTGTCAGATAAAATCCCAGATCTTTTAACCTTGTTAATCTTTCAGCCTCATTTCACTGAGATCCCTTCAGCTCTAGTGGCAGGACAGTGTGCAGTACTGCAGAGGGCCAGGGAAATGACACAAACTGAGTAAAGTTATTCTAACTTCTGAGTCCAATAATTTTGCTAGCCTATATTTCGCATCACATAACCCTTGCTGGCTGCAGTTTCTCCAATATTTTGTGTTGTTCGTGTTGGCTATTCTTGCCAAACGTACTGGTGTGATATACTATCTGTAACTTATTGATACAGTTTTCCTTGGTTGTCTCACCCATGCGTTATCCCATTCCTTTTGCTCTATTAGTACAGTATTACATCTGTCTGCACCATTCTGGACCAGCTGAACTTTCTGAAAAGATTTTGAAGGCAGACCCACATACAGCATGTTACACTAGTCCAAATAGGATGTAACTAAGACATAGGTGACTGTGGCCAGATCAGACATCTCTTGCAATGGGAGCACTTGGTTTAATCACACTCCTGGCACCACAGATACCTAAGCATTCAGGTTCAGGGCCAAATCCAAGACTACACCCAAACTGTGAGCCTGAGACTTCAGGTGGTGTGTTACCCCATCCAGCACAGGTTGAATCCTTATTCCATCTGCCTTTCAACTGACCAAAAGCTTCTGTTTTGTCTTCAATTTGTTTGCCCTCATTCAGTCTATTACCAACATCAGGCACAGATTTAGAACCAGATTTAGATGGAAAGTAGAGATGGAGTTGGTGTCATCAGAATACCAGTGGCACTAAACCCCCAAACTCTGGAAATCTCTCCCAGCAGTTTCATGTACAAATGTCAAATAGGATGGGGGATAAGATGGACCCCTGAAGGATACCAAAGGCTAACAGCCATGGCGTTGAACAGGAATTCCCCAGCACCACCTTCTAAGTTCACCCCTCCAAGAAGATTTTGATACAACAGTGCTTCCCAATCCCACCTCAAACAGACTCCTCAGAAAGATACCATGGTCAACGATAATGAAAGCTGCTGAAAGGCCCAGCGGAAGTAACAGGGACAAACTCCCCCATTGCAGTTTCTGAAGTAGTCCATCCATCAAGGCGATCAAAGTAGTCTCTGTCCTTTAGCCAGGCTTGAAACAAGACTGAAATGGATCTAGATAATCCATTTTATTCAGAAATCCCTGGAGCTGAGAAACCGCTACATGTTCCAGTACCTTGCTCAAGAATGGAATATTAGGGACTGGCAAGGAATTATCTAATATAGCGGAGTTCAGGGAGGTGTCTTCTTTAAGCAAAGGTCTTACCATTACCTCCTATAGGCAAGATGGAATCATACCTTGCCAGAAAGAGGTGTTCACCACTACTCTTACCCACTTAGCCAGTCCCACACTGGCTGTTTTTATATGTGAAGAAGGGCAAGGGTCCAACACACACAAGACTGTTGAAAGCATAAAAGGTAGGGGTGGATAAAGAAATACATGTATGACAAACACAACTCTATGGAGGAAGGGTGGAATAATAATATAACAAAATTAAGGTAAGTGTTTGAGAATCAAGGATACATCCAGGTGTTTTTTGTTTTTTTTAAAACAACCTATTGCATATATTAGAACTAGTTACTGGTGTGGCAAAGAGCAGACCAATGCAGTCTTTCTTTTGCTTTGTAAGCAAGAAGTCCAATTACTACTTCAAAAATAGAAATAGAAAGCAGATACTTACTGTGCTGGTTAATAAGCATGCGGAATGAGATGCGATTGGTGTAGAATCTATCTAGAAAATATTGAATGTTGCTGCTAACAAAAGGGTCAAAGCCATATTTTTCCTTGTATTCAATCACTCCTTGAGCCATGGTAGGAACAACGTCATTGTGTCTGTTCCTGACTTTAATTAAGATATCTAAAAAGCTGGAAGGGGGGGGGGACCAAGAAACAAAGTACTGTTAATAATACTACTACTAATAAAAAATAAATAAAATATTTATACAGCACTCTTTATTATCAAATTACAGAAAGGGTGTACAGAATTCATTAAAACAATAATTACTGTAAAATGTTACAGTAACTAATACCTCTGGATTTTATTATTTATTTATTTATTCAAAACATTTATATCCCGCCCTATATCAATAAGATTTCAGGGCGGCGTACAGATAAAAGCATATAGTATAAAACAGTAAATATACACAGCTAAAAACGAATTAAACCATAAACCAAATTAAAACAATATATAATTTAAAAGCAGTAAAACTATTAAAACAGTTAAAACAATGTGCCAACTTGGTGAATTCAACCATTAAAAGCTTTGTTAAAAAGCCATGTTTTCACTTGGCGCCGGAATAAAATTAGCATTGGCACCAGTCGGGCCTCCAAAGGGAGGGCATTCCACAGTTGGGGTGCCACAACAGGGTTCTTGTCCCATTATAGTAAATGTGTTGTGCTGGTGGGATGCTGGTGTGACAACTTTAAAATATTCATTCACAGTACAAAACTATTTCAGTACCATCATGTTGCATTAAAAGACCTGTGGCTAAAGATTTGGCTGGCTATTTGAAATAATTATTTGAATGTCAGCCCTTTTCACCTCTGCAGTTCATGGCCATGTGTCCCCCAGCCTCCTGCCTAGTTTCTCCAGTCTGACTTTTCCTTTCAGATCTTTTCTTGCTTTCATATTCCTCTGAACTACTCCTTATTCAGCAACTACTCCTTATTTCACTGGTTAGAGTGAAAGACCTGAAAAAGTTGAACATTGCTGTCTTATACCATAATGAAATGTGAGCGTTCTTGACTCAACAATCAGAAAAAGACTGAATAAGATGGTTTCCATGGGAAGATAGCCAGAAGGAAACCACTGCTCTCTAAAAAGAACACTGCTGCCTGTCTGAAATTTGCTAAATATCACATAGATGATCTCCAAGACTTCCGGAATAATGTTCTCTGGACAGATGAGTCAAAGGTAGAACTTTTTGGCCTCAATGAGAAATGTTATGTTTGGCAAAAACAAACACTGAGTTCGGACAGAAGAACCTCATCTCAACTGTCAAGAATGGTGATGGGAAGGTAATGGGTTGGGCCTACTTTGCTGCCTATGTACCTGGATGGCTTGCCATCACTGACACAACCATGAATTCTGCAGTGCATCAGAAGATTCTAGAGATTCAGGCCATCCATTCATGAGCTGAATCTGAATCAAAAGTGGGTCATGCAATAAGACAATGACCCTAAACATACAATCAGAACAACAGAAGAATGGCTGCGGAAGAAGAAATTCTATGTTTTACAATAGCCTAGCCAAAGTCTGGACCTAAACTCCATTGAAATGTTGTAGCAGGAACTGAAGAAATACAAAACAGAACAGTCTATTTCCAAGAGCGGATAGAAGGGGAAATAGCGCTATTGGATTCCATCTATATAACTAAGCAAACCCTTTTATAGGCAACATTAAAAAAGAACAGAACGATCAAAGGGTAACCTGCATGGCACATTTAGAAAAACAGTAATACATAATATATTAGTCAGTCTATATAAAGCGAGATGATCAATTAATAAAACCAGCATGGAGCTCTTTCAAGAGGCATGGGATTAGAAAACAGAGATGTTTCAAAGTACTATCAAAAGTGCTCAAAAACATTTAGTTACTGTGCATTCAAGCAAATTTTAACTGCTACCACCAGTACTGCTGTAACTACTTGAAGCTCCATACAGATATAACTGCAAATAGAAGTAGGTGCAGATTTTTCTGCTTCCTACCCGCTGCTCATTCCTCAAAAGGCACACATACGATCTTTGAATACAATGCTAAATTGGCTTTTTCTCTTCATTCCTCACAACGTGCTTCAGGTGGGGCTGTCTGCATTACAACGGATTTCCCCGAAATACTTTGCATGTTTATGTGATAAAGCATTGTTTTGCACTTTTTTTATTTTAAGTTTAATAATTTTCTAACCAATTTGTTTTACCCTTGAAAAAACTGCTCAATAGGCAGACAAGAACACAAGAGCCAGCCAATCAGCACTGTACATAGCTGTGCTCCAAGAAAGGGGGAAAGAGCCGGCCAATCAAAGTTGTACAAATCTGTCTTCTGCTGAAAACTAAGTTTTCTCATTCCAGGAGGAATTGTCTATCTGAAAAAAATATGAAGCATAAAGTACCAAAGTAAACTCACCCTAACTATCCCACCCTAACATTTAGCTCCAATATTTTTAGCTGCTCTACAACAGATATTATATAACTACTGAGAACTTGGCTGTCAGACTATAAGTACAGTGAAAGGGACAAGAGGGTTTTTTTTTTTAACAAGGATATAATGATGGCAAAGTTGGCAGAGTTAATTAGGAGCCATATTTCACCAAATTCTCTCAAATACCTGACAGGCAGCATAGATAACCCTTTACTCACACCATACAGTTTTGTGAACCGCCCAGAGAGCTTCGGCTATTGGGTGGTATAAAAATGTAATAAATAAATAAATAAATAAATAAAATTTAGTACTGGCCCCAGCAAGAAGCACTCATGAGAAGCTCAGCTTTCATTTTCTTATCAAGGCTGGGGAAATGGTTGGCTGTTAATTCAGAGCTTCAGTGCTGCCCAGCAGAAACAGAATGATGCAAAGTAAGAAAAGCGGTGCAAATCTGCTTTAATTTATATGACTTATATAGTTACGTCAGGGGTAGGTGATGTGCTACCTGTGGACACCAGTGTGCCCCAGGGCACCTTCCTTCATTCCTGCTAAGGTGCCCTACTCCTCCGACTTCAGGAAAAAACACATTTTCTTGGCAGCTGCTGGGATGGCTATGGAATAGGTTTCTGTTGGTGCTGAAAACTGTGGATTCAAAGGAGTTGTTTAATGTGCTGGGGCTCAGACCCCATCTCTGTCTTGCACTCAGTCTTTAGGGCAGATTATTTCCTTTGCCATGCTTCCTACAACAGCTTCTCAAATAGCTAAACGTGGACACAGCCTCCAAAAGTTGTCAATCACTGGGTTATCTTTCTAAACACAGAATGCATACTGCACATTTTCATTTTCAAAGTCCAACCTAGCAGCGACACCCCCATTTCCAATAATTACGAGTTTAAAACATTCAGGTGAGAATGCTAAATAGTTGACACAAGGGAGGAAATTATGCTTTGATTCACTGCCATTTCCATTAAGAATGCAAGCTTCCCCTACATCCTTATCAGTTTCATCCTCCATATATTGTATTGGGAAGTTATTCTAGCCCAGAAGGCTGCTGAGATGTAAATATAACCCTTTATATCGAGTAATAAAATCATGTCCATTTTCCTTGCAGGTACTTTCCTAACATACATTTCTGATTGTGAAAGAGTGCTCCTCTTTCTAAGATACCTTGCTTTCCATTTTCCTGTCTAATCAGCCATGCTTAAGTATCGTTGCAAATTCCTCACGCAGTTTTCAAATGATCCATTACTCTAAAAATAATAACTGAGAAATCTGAACAGTAACAATCTAATCCCAAACCTCAAAACCTTCAAATTGCACAAGGAGGGTTTTAACCTACTCACCTTCCTTGCTGATTGGAGAAGAACCCCTTCTTGAAAATTATTTAATGCTTAAAAGCTTCAGCTAGATTAGATCCTGCTGATTCTATGAGAATATGAGAGTTAAGGCCAAGAGAAGTCTGTTCCTTTACTTTGGTGCTTCAAATGAAAAATATATATTCTTTTTTGTATGTGAGGAGATCCAAGCATCAAAGTGCATCCTATTTCTTTAACATATAGAGATGTAGCAAATAGGGATGTGATTTGTCAAAATAAAGCTGGGTTTCTTGATTTTATCAGCTAGCTCCAAAGGTAGGTGATAAAACCACTTTTATGCTAATCAAAGCTGACGCTTGATCACAGGGGAGAATATCTAAATACTTTCTAAATACTCTGTATGCATCTGCATAAAATGCTATCATGATTTTTTCACTCTTCTTGAATAGATCCAAAATATCATTAAACCTAATCCATTTCTCACATCCTTCCTGAGTGGACACTGCAAGACTGATCACTGCCACAGCCAAACATAACTATTATGCAAAATTCAGATGCAATCAGTGTTGTGCTACCTTCATGAAGTTCCCAATAAATCCACCTTGCTACTAGCTAGTCTATACTATACACCATAGTTTCAGTCAGTTCAGAACTGTTTCCTTTGAAAACTGGAAGTATTCACTGAAAACAAACTTAGAACAAGTTCTGTATCTTAAAACAAGAACGAACACATAATTCAGAAACACTCTGACTGTAAATCAAACAGTCCTGTTACAAAGCTGAAAAAGGATCTAGGCTGCAATCTCAAAAATCTGCATATGTACATGCAGAAGAGCCATGTGTGCACCTGGAGACATTTGAAATTTCTAATGAAACTGCTTACACAATTGGACAAGAAATCTATTTTTTTGTTTTGTTTGCTGATTTAGCTATGAAAAAACTACAGGGGAAAAAACCCTTCCAAGACTCCTCAGGACATGTGAAGTGTATTTGCCTTCATAACATTGGCAGCACTTTTCTACATTGTTGTTGTTACTAAAGGAGGTTAAGATTTAGCTCTTAACCCTCACCTTTAACTACTGAAGGTTGTGAGTAAAAGACATATAATTGATCAGTTCATTAATATATTCAGTAAAACATTATTAGGAAACTAACAATCTTTTCATTTATTTCTTCTAATACAAGTTACGTCTTCCAATAAAAATCAAAAGTGTTCATTAACATAGCAATTTTTGTGAATTTAAATTCTGATTGCATCTACATGATGGCAGATAATTAATACATTGTTCCCAACGTGTTAACTTGCTTAAAACAACCACCACTATCCCATCACTTACTTATCTAGAACATGTGGATCTTCAGGACTTTTATTTTCATATTCTAAAAGTTCAAGAAAGCTCTGCATATACCTGAAATGTAGACGAATAGCAACATTAACATAAAACCACCTGGAGAAAAAGCTTGAAAAATATACAGACCTTCCTAAAGAGGCAAGCTAGTCTGAAAGCAAGCTCCATTTAACATAATGGTGCTTACTTCTTAGTAGACATGCACAGGTTTACATGGCTAAACTTTATACCAATAAATGATCAACTGAAGAATGGTAGGGTAAAACACATTTTTGAAACATGGTGAATAGGCTGTAAATTCTGCCCATCAATATCTATTGATATAGTTTAATTTTAAATAAAATAAAGAGTTACTATTTTTAAATTGACAGTCCAACCAGCTGATTCAGATTTCTTTTAATTAACTTTTTCTTTTAAATTTCTATACTGCCCAATGGCTGAAACTCTCTAATTCACCTGCACCAAATAATATGAAGATGAAAAGTTATTAAGTTCTTCATAACCAATATTTTAGACTTTTTCTGCACATATATTCCTATGTGCAGAAAACAATTGTGTATTACTATAATTGCAAATACATCCGTTGTCATATTACAAGAAATTCCATAGGCAACTTACAGAACAATACTATGGCTCCCAGATGGCACCTGGGAAGTTACAGGATGGTACAACCTTGTCTTCTGTGGCTCTAGACAGAACTTGAGCAAAGAGGAGATCTGGTTGTGGATCTTCCCCTCCACCCCTTCCCAGCCAACATGGAATGTGGCTTCTCTTCCAAAGTTGTAACTGTGATTTCAAAAGAGACCTCAGAGAGAGAGAGAGAAGGGGTGGGATGGTGGATAGAGAGGGAGGAGGAGAGGCCTCAATTCTCTCAATACATGAGCATCTGTGTTGCTGTCCTTGCACACTCCCTGGTAAGCAAGCTGGCGGGCTGAGAGCCCCATATAGCTAAATGAACTCTAAACAGAGGATACTCAGCTGTAAAGCCTCCGGCCTCCTCTGCCCTGCCTGGCTTTTGCTAGTGGGGCTTTGGACAGACAGAGGGTTCTGCGACTGGAGCCTTCTGACTATCAAGCATCATGCATTCTTAAATGTTCTAAGGTCAGGAAAAAAGGTGAAACAAATTCTCAGGATGCAAAAGATGTTTTATTTCAAAGCCCAATGCATTTTGGCTTGAATTCTTTCAAAGGCCTTCCTCAGGGGGTCGTTAGAAGATGTCTGCAGCAATATTATATGTAGTTCGTAAGCTCCTTAGCCAGGACCTCACCCCAGAGACGGGGGTGGGGTGGAGGCGGGAGTACATGTACATCAATGCTAGTTGTCTTTATGTAGATTACTATTTGAAATTTACTCCAATCAGAGCTCTGATGAACATACAGAGCTCTAACACAAGGAAAAGTTTCCCCACTAACTTCTAATAAGTGCAAAGGATAGTTCTACATGCACAATAGATACCAACAGTAAGAGGCATCCTCAATACTGAAGAGAACAGGGGAGCTCATTTATAAGTTTCATGTGTGCAGTGAATCCTCTGCACTTGCAAAGAACCAGTTGATTGAGGCATAGTGATCTCTTTGCTTAAATTATTTTCCAAGGAAGTTCTCACCAACCTTCTGATAAAGTGTAGGGCACATAGGCTGGTTAACTAGATGGACCCTTGGTCTGATCCAGCACGGCACTTCTTATGTTCTTAACCCACTCATAATTATTAGCTATAACTACTAAGGGATCAAAACATGAGCCAGAGTGTTTCCCTTCTTTAGCTCTGTGCGATTATTTTTTCTTGTGGACTTTCCTCAAACCTTTGCCTATGGCTACATTCTGGGCCTATTCACACACCACCACAAGCCACCCTGAAAATAAGGAACGGTGGGTGGGTTGTTCACTCGCTAACCCATGTTACTCCCAACAGATGATCAGGTATTCTGCAGCTGACCGTGGCTTACTTCCTCCTTCGTCCTCCTGCCACATATCCCATGGGCTTTGTGGCACCACCTCAGCAGCTTACTTCACTACTGAGAGCAGCTGTGCTCATTCGTAGAATAAAGATTATTGTGTAGAATTTTTTTTTTCCAGTTTTGGGAAGATTTGTACAAATGTAACTTTTTTAAAAAAAATCTTTGGGGGACCTTTGCACAAATTTGTAGTCACCATGCTTTACTGAATCTGCGCAAATCTCCCCAAATGTAAAAAGAAAACAGAAAAAAATGTGAAATCCCCCGGGAGGTTAAAAAAGAATGTTAAATTTGCACAAATCTCCCTGAAAGTTTTTTTTAAAAAAGCATTAAATATGTGTAAATCTCTCCAAAGGTGAAAAAGGGTGTTGCTGGCTAGGGAGGTGATAAAGTGGAGGGGTAAATTGACTAGTGTCATTTCAAGATGTAATAGAGAGGGGATATTGTCAGAGAGATTACAAGGAGCAACTGTGTTTTTCACCACAATTGCCAGGCAGCTTTTTGTTAATAAATTTATTCTTGCATCCTGAGAACTTCTCTTCTTGGTGTGCTTACTTTGGATGCTCACCTCCCTTGACTTTTGACCTTTCCGCCTTTGTGACAAGCCATAAGCCACTCTGATGGTTCACACATCATGACAAGCCACCCCGAAAACAAGCCACCCAAAGCAACCCAACAAGAAGCCATGGATTCTCAGGGTGGCTTGCGGGTGATTAACAAACCATGCTGATGACCCACCGTGGGTTGTCATGTCATATTGGGCAGTATAAAAAAGCAATAAATAAATAAATATGAACCAGGTCCAGAGACACAAAACACCGAGACCTTAGTGCTCAACTGTCTGAATTTAGTCTGAAAAGCAAAGGAGGAGTACAAGCCACAAGCTGGTGCTAGATAATCATAGTTTATTTTTGAAGTAGGCCTAACACACTTTGGCCATAGGCCTTCCTCATTAAGAAATGGCCTTCATGTAGCTTATTTTTTAATCAGTTTTTAATGCTTTATGTGTGTATGTTCTGTGTTTTAGAGTTTTAAATTTTGTATACTTGTTTTTCTCTCAATTTTAGAATTTCTGTAAACCGCCCAGAGAGCCCTGGCTATGGGAGCAGTATATAAGTGTAATAAATAAATAAATAAATAAATAAATTTCAGCACTACAAAAACTGCTGACACATTTGTGTATAAATTTAAATTTATTCTTGAGTTGTATTTTGCTGTACCAAAATAAAACTCATGAAATGTAGCTAGAACACTGAGAGAGAGATATAAGAGGAGCTGGAGCACGCAGATGGGACCAGGGAGGGGAAGAGAACAGAAACTAGAGTTTCCAGGTAAGGAAGAAGGCATTGGGCCTGTGCAGACAAGACATGGTTAGGCTAACCCTTTTGCAGCAAATGCTTAGTGAGCATGTTTAACCCGTGGTTATGTAGCCACCATGGTTAGGAATGGTTCATATGACACGCTAAACCATAATGTTTATCTCAAAATGCGCAGTGGTTTAGCATGTTATCTGAACAGGGTCATTGAAATATACACAGTAGAGGACAAGCTAATTATGGGGCAAAAGCCCAACTCCTTAATTTATTATATGCAATGCTGCCACACATGCCCACAGGTAGACTATTCTTCCTTGCAAAATTCATAGTGTTAGGTTTATATAGAAGTTTTGCCTTTTATCTGTACCTACCAGCTCTGGACTAGTTTAACAGAAGGTCTATTCAGCAAGTTATCAGGCAACAAATTGACTTCTCTCATGGTGTTAGCAAGCCGCACAGGAAGTTCTTTTCGCAGGAACATATATGATGTTTTCTCACATGCATTATCACGCCCTATGGAAAGAAAAGACACTATAGCTTGAACTGAAAGAGATTTCAGATGGGGATTTTTTGTCGTGTTCTTGAAACATTTATTAGAAAATACAAATAAGATGTAAAAAAATAGAAATAAAGCATAATTATCAAGATTGGACTTCTTGAGTGTAAGTTTCCTTGTATACTCAATCTTAATTCAATCCAATAGTTAGGAATTCCATATTCAACTTGCAATGTATACCGAAACCAGTTAACACCCAGTGTAAAGTTGGCAACACCAAATGATTGCACCAAATGATTGCATCAGAATGCAGCTTTTTGTGTCCATCTGCTAAGTAATTACCTCATTGTTAGCTGATCAGGTCCAAGCAAATATCTGTGACTGGCTACATCCCAAGTGGAACTCTGTTGTTTCTCCAGAAGAAAGGACCTATAAAAGGTGAGGAGCAATGCTACTCTTTCCATACACAGAAGCTGTGTCCATGCCTAATAGACTCCTGCATTGAGCAGGGGGTTGGACTCGATGGCCTTGTAGGCCCCTTCCAACTCTGCTATTCTATGATTCTATGACTTTCTCTTTCTGTTTAGGATTCTCATCTTCTTTTTTCAAGCTATCCAGCAACAAGCTGAGGTCCTTAAGTACTATCTAGAAGCTACAGTTGAGTGAAATATTAAAATTAAATTGACAGCTCGATCCTATGCATGTTTACTTGTAAATAATCCCCGCTGTGGTCAAGTGTTTAAATTTGCAGACTGGTTTAGTCTAACAGTATCTGTACCTATGGTTAGGGGTGCTTTATACTAGCTTCCTGTTAGCCAGTCAATTATCTTTTGTAATGGATAAAGATCAGGCAAACATCATCAAAACCTCTATCAATTTAAGGAGCCAAACTTGATGTACTCTACATAAATACACCCTAGAACATACTTTGGAAGCATCAGCTTTGGAAGCAAAATGTTATTCAGAGAATTATTCTTGTTTTATTTTAGGGATTTATACCCTGCCCTTCAATACAATTCCTATGGCAGTTGGAAGCAATAGTTGTCACAATGTTCTGAAGGAACTTCTATCTAACAAACATTCTGATGATTTTCAATGGTTGAAAATTTTTGTGAACCACCCAGAGAGCTTCGGCTATTGGGCGGTATAGAAATGTAATAAATAAATAAACAAACAAACATACTAGGATTAGCTACTGATGAAGAGCTGAGGCTAGAAATGCATTCAGCATATATATTTAAATTACTGTACTAATTTGCATCTGTCACATTACTGAAGTGACTAACAAAATGGACCTGAGTAGTTTTGATGTATTTTCTTTTAAAGACAAGTAAATAATGGTTTTAAATGGTATAATACATTTGTAATGACTGCTATAAGATTTTGTCTCAACTCTCTTAGGTATTTAAATAGTTTTAGAAAGGGGCAGACAAGTCTTGTTTATTCCCCTTTCCAGGCTGATGTTCTCCAGATGCTTTGGGCTACAACTCCCAGCATTTATGATTACTGACCACACTGGCTGGGGCTGATTGAAGTTGAAATCCAAAACATCCGGACAGCATCAAGCTGGGAAAGGCTGTCCTTTGGGTTAGCGCCACAATACAGGCCACACGCAAGAACTGCTGCATGTTTTGCGGCGGAACAGATGGTTGGTCCTGGGTTTGGGGAGTGGTGGGTGGCAGAAAGAAGAATTTGTTTAGAAAGTAGTTTGAAGCTAAAACGTTGAACACATCTCTACGAAGTCTAGGGCAGGATCTACACTACTGCTTTATAATGGTTTATAACAGTACTGACAACTGTTGGGACCCATGACACATTACATATACCGTTTTCAAACTACTTCCAAAGTGTTATATTCTGCTTGGTGTAGATCCTGCCATAGGTATGCCAATCCCACTGAAATTAATGCAAATGACAGGTTTCAATGTATGCCTCATTCTCAATGGAACTTATGCCTGGCTTTCACCTCATTTCACCTGTACAGCCCAATCTTATACATGTCTATTCAGAAGAAAGTCCCACTGAGTTCAGTGGGTATAGGATTGCAGCCTTAGTCTATAAATACTTTCAAATGAACTGAAATTTGGTAAAGGTTATTCACTGTTGCTTTAAAGAAACTTGGATGTTTCAGACAGTACCGAAGAGCCAGACATCTAGGCTTCAGGCTGAAGACTATACATATTTTCATTTCTCTCCCTCCCTCCCTAAGAGCAGACAACTCCACAGTAATATTCAAAAAAGCCAGGTAAACTCACAGACCTGTGTTTTACCTGTAATGAGCTGTCAGTATTCCACTTTAGGCAAGAGAAAGATTGCAAATGTGTTAGTCATGGTCACAAAAGACAACCGCCTGCAAAATGAACAAGTGCTGCAAGGTACTGATTAAGTTATGTTCATGCAGCCCAGGAAATAATGTTAAAAGCATTGCTATGCATATAATAACTAAGATTTGCAATTTGAAAAATCCTTAAGTGTAGTGCAACTGGCACAATCAAGGTCACACTTTTTAAGGCAGTCCCATTATAATCAGTTCAACAGCACATCATTCAGCATCTGTTCACAGATAATGTACATTGGCAGGATAGAGCCCAATCAGCTTTTTTCTCCTAAGTACTCAGTTTTCCTCGTTCCTTTAAGGCATGCCTGACAATGGCTTGTTATAGCTTAGTAATTTTTTGTTTTAGATATGATCCTGCAACTATTTATTGATGTCTTTGCCTGTTCATCTGTATGCATGCACTTTTTTTTTGGCCAGAGGGTTTTTGTTTTGTCAAGAATTAAGAAATCACATAAAATGGAAGCCCTGTTCTGTCATATAATTAATCTGCAAAAAGTATTTATAACCCCCAGAACTGTCTTCAGTCATCTAACTCTGCTTTTCTGGCACAGCTGACTACAAACTCAACCAGTTATCCATCTGGTTGAGTAAAGCAGACCATTTCTGGCTACCACAAGGAGTCAAATTTTCATTATAGTTATCTGAACCATTAGTACAAAGTATATGGGTCAGAAGATGATGACTCCTCTTCACTAGAACTTGAAGTCTCCCAAATTGCAAGAAACATTCTGCCACCACTAGAATCACTGGAGAAGACCAATGAGACCACGGCACTGAAAGAGCAGGGTTAGCTCAAAGACAGGAATTTGCTCCTGAGGAAAAAGCATCAGTGTGGGGTGGATTGCACGATGCAACAGCCCATCATGGGTTATTTAAGCCACACTGAGACTGCAGTAGGTGCAGCCACCAAGGGGTGGTTTAACCCTTGCATAATCCACACTCACTGGGTCCACATGACACAACTCCCAAGCAGGGGTTAGATATGCAAAGTGCACTCATGGGCTCAGCAGATCATCATGGATTAAATAACCCACAATGAGCAGCGCCATGTCATGCAAATTATGTCATTATCTTCGGCTATTGGCCGGTATAGAAATGCAATAAATAAATAAATAAATAAATATCTCCGTGGCAGGGAACTTGTGACCATACAACTCTCATTAGTCCCAACCAGCATGGCCACTGGTCAGGGATGATAGGAATTGTAGTTTGACATCTGGATAACAAGAGGGCTTGGCTCCCACCACTGGTGTATAGGATCCAACAGTCTACTCTTGATTTCTTAACTGTGGTTAAGGAATTCAAAGTGTTGTGTCAGCAATAGCCCAATGCAATTAAGATAGCACTAAAATACTGCACAGTAAAAAAGGAACAAACTACTATTGAGTGAATAGTCTAATTATAGAAGTCTTTTTTTAAAAAGAAAAGAAAAAAAAGGTTCTGTTCAGTTTTTTCATTTCTTAACTTGTGCTGCAACAATTGTGGGTGTACTCCTTAGCAAAACAAATAATATGAGGAACAGTTCTAAGCTGAATATTGAACAGCCAGTTTACACTCTTGAAGGTAAGAAATGATGCCTTTTGGTTGCAATCTGAATCAATTAATAGCTGCAGGTTGTTTTTAAGCCAAAATGATTTATTTATAATTGATGGGAAAGAAACCAGATAATGTAGCTGGAATACCTTTAGCCCTCACCCAGAAATGAGATGTGGAATAATATGGCATCTCTGTTGTGTTTCCTTTCTAACTAGTAAGACATATCTGTATGAAAAGTTATCTGCCTCATACTCTTGGGGCCAAACAACACTTCACCCAGGAGATCCAAAATTGATCTCAGAATGCTTTTATTTTTACTTTAAAAAGCCAAAGGGGCAGGATCCAAATTTGATCAGAGTACTGGCCCTGGAAGAAGGGCATTTACTCATTCCCCCATGTTGTTTTCCTGATTTAAAATACCCCTTCCACTATTGATTTAAAAATATTGAATTCCCCCATCCCCATGAAGGTAGTAGCACCTCTGGAGAAAGGCCAATACTTAAATCAGGAAAACAGCATGGGGAAAGGGTTAAAGCACTCCCCTAGTACTGCTATGATTGAGTTCTGGCCCCACAGCAGATTGGTGAATTGTGTTTTGGAACCTTGGAGTATAGAAAAATACTCTTTAGAAATTGTACATAGTAAAACAGTGTACATTTTCCAGTATACTAATCTAAATTGTTTCCAGGTTTGGACACAATACTAAACCATAATTTGGCTTGTTAATATGCCTAATCCAAACCAGTCTCAGTCAACTATGGTTTGTTTGGTGCCAACAACATGATCTGAAACCATGGTTTAAAATTGGCTTGTGATTCCTGTTTGTGTTGTTACATCCAAAATGGGTATCTTGGCTTAATCATAGTTTGCTGCATCACTCCTCACTTCTCTGACTTTCAAGATGCAAAGAAAGAGTGGCTAAAAGAAGAAACTGCTCACTTCCTGGTGCTTACAAAAATCTCTTGCTCCCTCCTCACCCAGCCTGGCAACAGACTCCTTCCCTGCCCACCACCTTGTTGACAAGCTCTCCCTCTCCAGACACAGCAACGTCACAAGGGAAATATGTTTTAAGAGAACACAGGCACTTCTGCCCACATGCAATGACAATTATATAGTAAGAAGAGCACACTCTTGCTGTTTGAAAGCTGTACCAATAGTTCAATAGATGCAACTGCACAGTTTGAACTAAAAGCTTCCCCCCAATCACTACCCACTCACTTCCCACCAAACTCTGTTTAATCCATGCACCCCCATTTATAGCTTAAGAACCCAGGTTATTGTAATTTTCTATTTGATAACCAGTAAATTTTTATTACTGAAAAAGCTTTCTCTCTTTGGCCCTTTCTACACCTAAGGATTATCCCAGGAAAATGGAGCGCATATCCCTGCCTGCTCCTGGGATCCCCTGTGTGTCATTTGCATGCACAGGGATGATCCCTGGAAAAAAGGCAGGTGTAGAAATGGCCCCAGTTGAGAGAATGGCCGTAGCTGGAAGAACTTATTTTGAGAATGAAAGCGTTAATGAAGAGTAACTTTAGGACTACTTTGCTCTGGTAAGAGAACAAACATCTCAGGAGAGTAGTTCATCTTTTCTGCAGCTGCCCAATGGAAAAAGAACTGGAGACTTGGTGGTACCTTGCCAGTCCTTAGCTGCTGCAAAGCACTTTGGTACAGCAGGAAGGTATTCACAGAGAAGGTAGGAAGATAACAAGCCAATATTAAGCAAAAGAAACCACAAATCATTTGAATGTTTGCAAGCAGCATCCTAGCTTCTTCAATAAACAATGGTTAAAGTTACTCTTTATAAAGCCTTTATTGACTTTAAATCAGCTTTTGATCTTATCCCTTGGGACAGACTGCAATTTTTTTTGAGGCAACCAGTATTGATAGGCAACTCTTAATGCTTATCCATAGCCTGTATGAAAATACTCTGCAGGTAACCTGTGATCCTGTAGGACACTTTTCTGACCCTGTTCCAACTTTCAATGGAATAAAACAGGACTGCATTTTAGCTCCCATATTATTCCATTTTTATGTTTTCAACAATTAAGAGTTTAGCTGATTCTAACTCCCATCCCCCTAAACTGGACACTAGAGTTCTGTCAATTCTTCTTTATGCTGATGACGCAGTGCTATATCTCAGGCCATGACTAGACCAGGCCTATATCCCATCCAAATGACACACAGGGGATCCCGGGAGCAGGCAGGGACGACCCCTTGGTCTAGCTAAGGCCTCAGATGACTATTGGCTTGAGATGTTTACTAAGAGCGCTTGCCACTTACTGAGCAATGAACTTCTATCAATTATAACAAAAATTTCTGCCTTTACTAGAAGAAGGGTGAAACATCAATGGCAGATTAATGGAAATCTTATTGAACAGGTAGCAAGCTACAGTATAAGTACTTGGTAGTACGTTTTCACTCTTCCCATTCCTTGAAAGTACAAATAAAAATGCTACCTTAATTTTTTCCATACTGAAGAAGAACAGTACACTTCCTTGGCTATTCAGGAATTTGTAGCCAAGATTGTACTAGAAATATTGTATGGATCTCAGTCGTGTACTTATTATAATTATGGGCCTTTTGAAGTCATTCAAACCAAATTTCTGAGAGAGATCTTTGGAGTCCCATGCTGTGTTTCTAATGCAGCTTTGCACCTGGAGGCGGGCCTAATTTCTATGGAGGCCCATGCATGGATTTGTTTGATAATCTTTTGGCTCAAACTTTGTTTCCCCCCCTATAGGATTAGCCCCATTGACCCTAACAACCACATTTCAGTCAACATAGAAAAAGTTGTTGACAGAGTATTTACTGACTTATAGGTTCCTTTTTTGTTTACAACTGGCAGTTAAATAGCACTTGACTGTTTTAGAGCTAAACTAACTATTAAACAACAAACACGGGATACGAAATTACAGAACTATTTAAGTTCTGTCACAAAATATCACTTATCCAGGAGTAAGATATTTGCGCTTGCAAATTATCTGACTAATTTAACGATCTCCAAATTTAGAAAACCTTTAACGTTAGCTTAATTTAATGATTTATCATCTATACTTTTAGAGGAAATATACCATGAATGCATATGCCTCTGTGATGGGGGAAGGGAGGGGAAGTGGAAACAGTTGAGCATGCTTTATTATATTCTTCTTTTTATCAAGAAATTCACTATGTTTTTATTACACCTATTTTATCTTTCTGATCAGGATTCTCAGATTACAGATAAGGTGGCTGGGTTTTGTGCAGCTGCTAGTGCTTGCCACAAGTTTTTAGTAAAATAGCACTATTCCGCCAGACTGATACTCAGGTCATATTAGGTTTCTCTTTGAGTTTCTGTATAATTATGCACATTGTGTGTAAGTTTTGTACATGAACATGTGAGCTGCTGATCAATGATTGTAATAAAATTTATCTATCTATGTATGGTTAGAGTGAACTTTCGATTAGCATTACATCTGATTGCAACCTGTTTCATGGCATACATTCTAAAAAACATATTACATATTACAGACTATGTGCATGAGCAGCAATGGTGTGCTTTTAATTCCCCAAGAAAATCTCATATTCTCAAACTACTAAAATATGGCTTCTCTAAATTATTGCCACATCCTTGAAATAACTCAAATGCTAGAACCTTTTGCAACAAGATTGACAAATTGGTGTCACAACAAGAAACGGTATAATATGTATAAATGCAGTTTGGAAAAGAGGTTAATGCATATCTTCTACTGTGTCAGTGCTACAAGAGTTCATCAGATTACAGTTTTTAACCAGGTATGTAAAAGAATGATGTTGAAAAACATCCAATGTAAAAATAAAATTTGCATTGCTTACTTAGGAATCTAATATTTGCTTTGAGCAATTCTCACAAAGGTGTTCATATAAGAGTAACATGATAAGTAATGCTTACTATCTATATTAGAGGAGAGTATGGACAAGTCATTGTGAAACAACTTGTTTCCTACTTACTCTCTTTTCTCAGGCAAGATGAGAGAGAAGGTCAAGTCCTTATTCCTTAAGTTAGCTTTCCCCAATCTAGTGCCCTCCAGATGCAATTCGCAGCATACCTTGTGACCACTACCCATACTGGCTGAGGGTGATGGGAGTTGTGGGCCAAAACATCTGGAGGGCACAAGCTTGGGGAAGGCTGCCTTAAGGTAATGGACTGGACTAAAGTGTTGAAGATCTTCTCATTCCCACAGCTGGAGATTTTTGAATCACCTAACAGAATATTTACCAACACTCCCACCAACCTAAATGTTTATGAACAACATCCTTGATCTTAGGAAGATGTTAAATTCTGTGGCAAAGTAAGCATATACATATGTGAAAACCATCACATTTAACTCTACAGGCAATATTAAAATTGACACAATGAAGTAAAAAGGAAAAGAGAAACATTTTTGTTCACTTACATGTTTGCTGCATGACAACTAAATGCAATATCTCCCTACAATAGTTCTTTTCCCCAGAATTTGTTTATTCATTTGACAAGGGTGTTCAAGAGATTACTGTCATATAAAACAAGGAAATCAGAGAAGTCATCAAAGTAATGGGACAATCTAAACTGTCAGTTTCATACTCAAAACCATTTAATATTTTTTTGTAAAATAAATGGGCTGTAACACAGTTTTATTTTCTTGTGAAACTGATTTTCCATAATTAATGCATCTAATCCAAAGCTAATAACCATGGCAAGACAGGTATAGGCAGTATTCTCTTACAACAATCTGCTCGTTTTCACTTTCGTTTATGGTACGCCTGCTTTTCGCACCTTTAATAAAAATCATACCCAGAGCAAGACAGCAGATCAGGCTTATTAAAAAGAATGTAAATCAAGCAATTCATTATGCTTGTTAATAAATTGCTAAGTTTGAAGGCTATCATAATTGATAATCAGTAATGAGCAACACTTAGAAGCATAACTATCAGCAGTGTATTTCTGCTCAGTCATTGAATTGCAACACTTGTCAAGGGTACAGGAAGAGGAACAAATGACAGTGAAATATATTTCAGAAGTAATGCGCAACTGTACTAGGAATAAGCTAAAAGTAATTATTCTGTGGAGTGAACTTTGTTGCTTCTGATTGGACCCAATATATCAACATTTTCAATTGTGCATGCTGCACATGACAAGTGGCACATGTTGGCCCTATTTAGAAGACACCTTAAACCATGGCTTTAACCATGGTGAATAAGGCAAAAAGCCTTATTTACCGTAGTTAAAGTGGTGGTTTAAGGTGTCTTCTGAACATCTTAACAAATCTTGAAGAAGTTAAATAGCAAAGAAGATTCACACACCAATAGCATGATCCTGCCTAGAGTTAAGCATGCCTTAACTCACTTATTTCAATGATCTTAGAGCTGCTTAGCTCTGAATAGGATTGCACCCCATGTATTTAGCATACTACCTCTCTATTTGCTCTTGTTGGCTCAGTAAACTAATAAACTATTCAATCAAATTAAAAGCGACTGAAGTATTCTCAGAAGTGCTTTAAATAAGCATTATTCCTGGATTTACTGGTAGAAAATACATGGAAAATATTCACTGTAGAATGCTAGACAGAAACCAGCCTCCCAGATATGGAGATACCAATGTAAATAGAAATGTGTTTGAATATTTTATTTTTTGTGGTAAGCCACTTTGAGCACCTAGGGGTGGAAAAGTAGTATACACTTTTAAAATATAAATACATGTCTGCTTCTATGTGTCCAGTGATCCAGAATATTAACTAGCCAGTAAACGAGGGACAATTCATACATTACATTTTAACTGTACTATAAAGAAATATATGCATGTATCCATTTGACAAATGTATCTTTACAAATACATTCATTGTGCAGTGTGTGTATGTGTGTGTGTGTGATATTGCATGATGAATAAGCAGCACTAAGGGTATTAAGGTACCAGGATTAGTTAGCATCAATAGAACTCCAAAAGGAAGATATACAACAGTTAATTTCTTAATCATGCAGTTTCTACAAAAAATACTCTCTCAGCTGGTTTAATGCATAGCCGATATTGACTATTGGAAACTTCTGTTCAGCATATGCCATAAAATTGCAAGCAAAATATTTAGGAACAGTCTTACCTACTATGTTATCCCGTAAGAATATTGGGCTGATTTTCTCAAATAGTTTGACAAGAAGGAAGCAAATGGAACTAAAGACAGCTAAGTAGTTAATGAGTTGCAGGTGAAGTTGATACATTGAAGTTGAGGAATCAAATCTCAGATTTAAAAATGAACTACAGGTCAGGTTAAATGAAATGTAAATATCAGCCATGGGGTTGCAATCACAGTGGGAGGGGAATCATGGCTGGAATTTACCCCTCCCCCCACCCCGCTACAGGCCAAACATAAATATCTACTCTGAAGCTGCAATTTCATTGGTGCCCCACTGGCACCTGCAATCTACTAGGTACTGCTTCAGTGTGTCCTTGAATAATTTCATCTTTTTGAAAGGAACTCTATATAAGACCTACTGAAATGAATGTAAGTTGCAAAGCAGCAGGCTAGTAAGTTATACCAACTGTAATTTTCTAACACTCTATAATGCTGCAAATCCAATTGATTTCAAAGGGTTATGCAAGGGTAAGTGGTCACTGAAGTGGACCTACAGCATTCTGAAATTGATGGGGCACTATCTCATGAGATTTTTGCCAATACAGAAAGCAGCTTGCACAGTTGCTGACAAAATCCCATGAAAAATGGTTATATAACAGCTTCCTACTGACTGCCAATTTGTTACAAAGCTGATTTTAACCAGAAAAAGGAAAAACAACATCTCTGTTATCTCTCTTGAAAACAAGGAACTGCATGAGAACATGCAACTAATCTTACATGCATGGTCTCTGCTCAGTGATCCAGAAAAAGGCCAAATACCTGGCAACTAGCCATGGGGAAAGCTCCTTCCAACTCACAAGGATTAACTGAATCCAACTGCATGAATAAGAATTACCTCATATAACCATTACTTAAAAATAAAAATTATTTCCATCGAAGACATCTCTTAAAATCTGAATTTGACTTAATGTATATTTATGCTTGCTAAAAGTGGTTAATGAACATCCATATACTTTGAAAAAAATAATGCACATCTTCTTTATCCAAACCGCATTGGCTAGAAATAGGCCGTCCAACTCAATGGCCTGGTTTGCATGTAACAACAACTCAGAGTATAGGTTGATTCCTGGTTGTTGTTGAATCATGGTGGTTGTTTAATTGTGGGTAGTTGTTACCATGTACTATGATTTATCTATGGGTTGTTAATCACAAACAACCCAGGAAAAAAACTCATGGTTTGTTGTTGGGTTGTAAAATCTGGGCTGGTCATTTATTTATTTACTGCATTTCTATACCTCCCAATAGCCAAAGCTCTCTGGGTGGTGTACAAAAATTTAAACCATAAAATACAACTTAAGTATAAAATTCAAACCACAAGTACAACCAGAATAAAACCAAGCAGCAATGTAGAGATGTTTAACAACCCATAGTTAAACCATAGTATAGGGTTTGCATGTTACAACAACCTACGATTCAACAACAACCCATACTCTGGGTTGTTGTTACATGTGAACCAGGTCAATGTTTATCTGTGCTATTTTACAATTTTAGGCAGGGACCCAACATGCCATGCGGGAAGCTTGTGGGGACTGCAGGAGTGAGTTTTAGTCCAGTGTAAGGAACCACAGATAAGGAAAACAGGGAAGCCCAGGTAACGTACATGGCTAAGGGCTCTTGACTTCCACCCTTGCAGTGAAAATTCCTCCATAACTGTTAATGCAGCATTAATAACAAAAAGGAGTTAAAAACCCAAAAGATGAATCCTCACGAGATGAAAGTACTGGTCTGGGAATGAGAGAAATTACCAGTTCTGGACTGGACTGGACTCCCTGCTGAAGGAACAAGTTTGCAGTCTGGGGGTGCTCCTAGACCCATTGCTGTCATTGGAGGCCCAAGTGACCTCTGTGACTAGAAGCACCTACTTACAAGCTTAGGCTGGTACACCAACTGCACCCAGTCTTGGACAGGGATAGCCTAACCACTGTGATCCACACATTTGTAACTTTGATAGTGGATTATTGTAATGTGCTCTATGTGGGACTGCTCTTATGGCTGGGTCAGAAGCTGCAGCTAGCACAGAATGAAGCAGCTAGGTTACTGACTGGGGTGTCTTATGACAGGGATATTATGCCTTGCTAAATGATCTACACTGGCTGCCAGTCTGCTACCAAGCTAGGTTTAAGGAATTCATATACAAAACCCTGTATAACTCAGGACCAGGTTACCTCCAGTAATGTTTCCCCCTATACCAATCTCCCAAGCCACTACATTCTTCAGAGTGTAGAAGAATGTTGTCCATGCTGCAGCCTACAGATTTCTGTTTGGAGACAGCCTTCTCTGCAGTGGCACCCGCCTGTGGAATTATCTCCCTGAATATTTTTCAGAAGAATTTTAAGATCATTTGGATAAGTTGGTTGGCTACTGAATTTGTGATAGCAACTTTGAAGAGGTGGCATTGTTTCACATACATTTCAGTTTTACTGCTCTTGTTAGACATTTTATGAGTGTTTTATCCAAATAAAGCCCTATGGGTAGGATGTACTAGAAGCCCAAACAAATAAGTTTCACCTTCTAGCTTTATATTTTAACATTTGATTAAGTAAACATAAACCCTGTTAATGTTAAATAAAATTTGTAAGAATAATCAATATAGGTAACTATGGTTGACCTCTGGTGATGAAGTAACCATCCAGCTAACTTTACATTGAAAATATAGAAATTTTTTATATACAGCAGCAGTTTTAAATTCACCTACTTGAGAGTAAGATCCATTTAATTCCATGGGATTTTTTTGAGGTTTATATAGGATTTTGCTATAGGTCACTAACAACATAAACCTATTAGCTCCATGAAATCTATCATACTTTTTGCTAAACTGCTCCTGAGAAACCATGTCAAATTATTTTACTGGTTACATTTTTCAGAGTGAAAGGTTACACGTATTTCTGCACCATGTCAAGCACTTTATTTCATCTCAACATTTTAAACCAGTTTATCTATGTACAAGGGGATTCGGTGCGGATGACACTGCTGTAAACAATCTACATCACAACCCTTCACAGTTAAGGAACTCAGAAGGGTATGACAGGTTAATATTTAGATAATCTCATCTTTACATTTAGATTATGTTAGTACTAGTTGATTGCTGGTGCTTGAAACCTTTCCAAACAGTTTTCACTACTTTTGCTCCTAATTGCCCTCAATTTAGATACTGAAAACAAACCACACTGTTTGACTTTCTGGCTAAGACAATGTTCTGGCCCACAAATTACTATGTATTTTACGGTGGCTTTATCCATCCCCCATACCCATTTATACCAAACATAAAATAAAACTGTACTTTGTTTTTTATTTATCTAATCAAAACACACATCAAAATATTTTATAAATACAGGCTTAAATTAGCATTCCTAATGGACCATAAACATAGGTAAAAAGTCGCTGCAAATTATATAAACACAGATAAACATCTTGCTTCATGTGTCATATATAAATATCTTAAATCATAGTAAGCAGTGCATATGGTTTAGCATTATCTTGGATTTTTGCATCCCAAACATTCCAAATAACAACCATCACTCTATAAATTAAATCCAAATTGCACTTCCTTCACAGATACAGACATCAGCCCTGCTCAAGTGGTCAAGAGAACACATGAGGGCTCAAAGTAGATACTGGGACTGGGCAGTACATGCTGGCCCTGGCCCTCTCCAGCTCCATGTGCACCTCCCCCGCTCTGTTGAACAGGTAAGGTCTGTAAAGTTGTTCATTTGCTTGAACAGAACCCTGATAAGTCAAGGTCTGTGGTCACACAAAGAGTTCTATTTACGTTTAAGTGAAACTGAGCAGAACTCCCTTTCAGACGTCACCAGTTCTGAACTTAAGGGCCAGCATATCTGGGAACGCGGGGCCAGCATTCGCAGCACCATCCCAGTACACACTTTGAGACTTCATGCATTCTCTTGAAAGCCTGAACAGGGCTATCATATCTATACCACGTCGCCTCAGGCACTAGCTGTCTTGCTCCTCTCCTGTTCCTTTCCCTCAGTCCCAATGCCACAGAGAGGCTCACGAATAATGCAAATGTGGCTTCTGCAGAATGAATTAGCCCTCCAAAATTTGCATGCAGTGTGGTTCCGCCTTCTCCTTCACACACTCCAATTGGCTGCTTCTGTCCCCTCCCCCCTCCCCACTGGTGGTGAGAGCCTAGCTGCATGGTTGTGCTCAGTCATCCTGCTAGCAGAGGGGCTGCCCTGCCTGTTTGGTACAGATGAAATTAATTGCTATTGAAAGTCAAGCTTGGAACTTTTTTGAAGTTTCAAAATTTTCTGCATGTCTATACTGCTCAAGCTTTAGTTTAAAACAAAAATGAGGAAAATCAGTCCAGTAGATCTTGAGTAATAAGCTTTACACTACCATATTCTTATATAAGATTTGGTTAGCTATGTCCCAGATGATATTGCTGGGTAGCAATATATGAATACATTAACTTAAACATTTTACTCATCCTTCTAAGAGACAATAATTCATAATCCAAAATGGTTCAATTTGGGGGGATCCTGAATTTTGCCAGTTTTTTCTATGCCTTTACCTCTCTAGATGAAACCACTCTGTCAGGATACCTAGAATGGGGGAGAAAACTGAACATAACAAAAATCAATGGACATTTTTGCTGCTGACAAAAGATCCATATGTAATTCTAGGTCTGTATTATCTATGGTAGCCCTCCTGAACCTGGTGCCCTCAAGATGTTTTGGGCCAATTCCCATCAACTGCAGCTACCATGGCCAACAGTCAGGAATTCTTGCAGGTGGGAGTCCAATATATCTGGAGAGCACCAGATTGGGAAAGGCTGATATACGTATTTTGCACATAACTTAAATGGATTTGCTAAAATGTTTTACCCTGTTGTTTGTTCAATATACCTCAAGATTACATTCCATGTTAGGAAATATGCATAAGATCAACACGCAGGACTTTACAACATCAACATTAGTACAAAAGTGATAAATATACTTTTCTTTAAATATACTTTAGATATGAGAATGTTACATTTATTTGGACATTATTCTACATCCAATTCCATGCATCTTCAGAGATAGCCATTTCCAAATCACTTCCCCATTTTTCTGAGCAGTCTGAATACTTTGCCATCTAATTCTCTTCCATGGTCTTGAGTTATTGGCTTTTAAAATTTTGCAGTGCCTGTTTTGACCAAATACCCTGATATAAGTAATTTCAAATTATTAGCTTGGATTGTTACTTGCTCAAATTAAATTACTGAGCCATTTAATACCAAGACTCGAAATTCAGAGAGGTACTTTTGCTGCTAGATGAATGCACCTACTAATACATCTCCTGGCATTAATCTATGAATCATAACATTATGTCTGGGGGATTGGGGAAGAGAAGACTCTTGAAGTTAGGAATACTTTACATTTTTCCAATTCTCAAAATTATTTTTTACTGAATTATAACAAAATCCTCTTTACAATAACACCACTAAGCTTCTCTCATGAAGAGTAAATGCCTTATTTTATTAAGATTCAGTTCCTTATACCATTCTTTAACCATTGCTAATTTAGTTATGTGGTAGTAACTGTTATGTGGTGTTGAGGACTGTGATGACTTCTTCATTCATTTAGATATGGGGAAAACATTATTTTAAGGCATTTCTAGATCACTAGTTTCCAATCAAACAACCTTCCCAATTTTCCCATCCATGTCAAATTTAACACATAGATTTTTTTTGTCATGCTTGCAAAGTTTGCTTTTTCACATGTAATGGAAAATTTAGAGGTTAAATTGTTCATTTTATTAGTTTATTTATCAAATCTAAATCTCCTTTTCTGCCAAAAATGGCACTCATAGATGCTGAACAGTTGCTATTGTGTTACTGTTTAATTTACACCAATGCTCTAATCTACATTGTTTTTTACTGACCAACAGATGTTTATGGTTAAAATATATACATATTCCATAAACAAAAAACCTACGGTTTACAAAACAACGTTATAGGCTGTACAGTTTTCAACCAAACTCCAAAAAGCAGGGAAATTGAGAGTTAAGGCTCACAGGCCTATAACGCCACATCCTCCCTAAGGAGGCAGAAAGTGCCAGTGAAATTCTCATTCTCCCAAAGCAGATATAAACCATGAGGACAGGATGGAGAATAGGATATGCAGAGGTGACTGTGGGGTTGTGGAAAACTGATGACGAACAACTTAGGGCCACCTACTTCTATTTTTTTTTTAGTGCAGCCCTTCCCCAACCTGGTGCCCTCCAAAGGTGTTAGACTACAACTCCCATCATTGCAAGTCAGTATGTCCCATGGTCAGGAAAGCTGGGACAGCAGGAGAGGGAATGCTGTTCTATATCCTTACCAAATACAGGGGCTGCGCAATATTTTTTTCTCACACACATCTCGCATAGAGCAGCACGACTGATAACAGAAGGGGCACTATTTGTTGGAGATGTAGAACCAGAGCAAGAGCTGGCACTTTCAGCTTTTCGTAAATACCCTGCCCTTCAAAGAACCAATTTTTTTCTTAAAATGTGTTCATACAAAATATACTGTTCACTCCCCACAATCCCTCCACAATACATCATCTCATCAGAGTGACAGAGGAACAGAAAAGGATTAGTTTGGGTGTCTTGAACTCCTTTCAAATGAGATTAGTTTGCAATCCTATACCACTTGGGGGGAAGCCCTAGTAAACTCAGTGGCACTGGCTTCTGAGAAGACATGTATAGGACCCAAGTATAAACCATCCTTCTCCAGCCTGGTGCTGTCCAGATGTGCTGCGCTGCAACTCCCATGTTATGGTGAGGACGAAAATCATTTTCATCAATAGTTTTTAAAATAATCCTTCCTTACACATGAATCTATTAGGTGGTAGCTCTGCCTTTGATCTCACACTGCTGAACACTAAGAAAAATCCTCTGCGGTCACAGCATTCTTCTGCGGTCACAGCATTCTTGATCACTGTCCATGCTGACAGAGACTTTTATGAATTGAATGCTAAAACATCTAGAGAGCTACATTTTGCCTGCCCTTGCTCTAGAACAGTGGTTCTCAACCTGGGGCACTCCAGATGTGTTGGACTGCATCTCCCAGAATGCCCCAGCCAGCTGGCTGGGGCATTCTGGGAGTTGTAGTCCAACACATTTGGAGCGCCCCAGGTTGAGAAAGGCTGCTCTAGAACAACATTCCCCGATCAGTTTTCCAGAATCCCATAGTCACCTCTCCACATGTTTGAGAGTACAAGTCGCAGCATTCCTGTCCATGGGACATACTGACTTGCAATGATGGGAGTTGTAGTCCAACATCTTTGGAGGGCACCAGGTTGGGGAAGGGCTGCTCTAAACTGCCCAGAGAGCTCCGGCTATTGGGCGGTATAGAAATGTAATAAATAAATAAACAAACAAAAAGTAGGTGGCCCTAAGTTGTTCGTCATCAGTTTTCCACAACCCCACAGTCACCTCTGCATATCCTATTCTCCATCCTGTCCTCATGGTTTATATCTGCTTTGGGAGAATGAGAATTTCACTGGCACTTTCTGCCTCCTTAGGGAGGATGTGGCGTTATAGGCCTGTGAGCCTTAACTCTCAATTTCCCTGCTTTTTGGAGTTTGGTTGAAAACTGTACAGCCTATAACGTTGTTTTGTAAACCGTAGGTTTTTTGTTTATGGAATTTCATGGTTTTGTGTAACGGATGACCACACAGGAAAGAAGCCATATAAATGTATGGGCTGTGGGGAAAGTTTCAGCTCTAGTGGGACCTTGAGTAGACATCAAAGAACCCACACAGGGGAGAAACTATAAAAATGTGTAGAGTGTGGGAAAGCTTTAAAATTATGTTCACCCTTACTTTACATCAAAGAGAGCTTCGGCTATTGGGCGGTATAAAAATGTAATAAATAAATAAATAAATAAATTCACCGAGGTGAAAAACCATTTCTGTGTACTGAGTGTGGAAAAAGCTACAATCCCCTACACACTTTCCAGGGAATAAGACCATTACATTCAATGGGACGTACTTCTGAGAAGACACTGACAATATTTGCTAGAGGAGGCAGCCATTTTCTCTCAATGTTCCAATATAGCTGAGGCAGGTGGGGGGGAGGAGGCACTACTGAGCATGCTTACAAATCAAGATGGCCACCCTATATATTATATTCAATAAACAAAAAACCAATGGTTTACATAATAACATTGAGGCTCTAGGGCAAAACAATAATAATTAAAAATCAACCGAAGGGATTTTTTTAAAAAAAGAAAAGTCATTCCACCAACTACAATGAAGGCCGAAGAAGACACCACCACTGGATTAATGAGTAAGGGTCTCATTCCATCAATTGTCATGGTTCACATGACACTCTAAGCCATAATGTTTAGCTCAAAATGCTTAACCACTGTGGTTTAGCATGCCTTTTGAACAGGGTTAGTATGTAATAAACGACACACAGGAATAAAAGCCACACAAAAAGCTAATGCAGTTTTTGGAAGCATTACTTTCTAAATCTTTTAAATATCAGATGTGCATATTACATATGACTTGGGTCTGCTGGAAAGAAGGTGACCATTTTTGATCAATTTCTCAATGTGAGCCAATAGTGTAATGTTGCAGCATAAAAGGCTAATGCAGTTTTTGGAAGCATTACTTTCTAAATCTTTTAAAAATCAAATGTGCATATTACATATGACTTGGGTGTGCTTTCAGATAGCCTGCTGGAAAGAAGGTAACTTTTTTGCTGGCATTTAGAGTAGAAAACATATAATAGCGGAATAGGTGATGAAATCATCTGACCTGGCGTAAGGCATCTATGGTACTTCTGTTCCTTCCCAGGAGCTCAGGGCAGAAATAACATCTCCCCTTCCTAGCCCCCCCTCCAACAACCCTGTGAGGTAGGCTAAGCCAAAATTGGGTGGGATAGCTAATACCCTGGAACACAGAATCAAAGTTGAAAGTGAACTTGATAGGCTGCAGCGCTGGGCTGGAAACAACAGCATGAAATTTAATAGGAATAAATGCCAAGTTCTACACCGAGGAAAAAGAAACCAAATGAACTGTTGCAAGATGGGGGGGGGGGGATACTCGGCTCAGCAATACTAAAAATGAGAAGAATCTTGGAATTGTTGTAGATCACAAGCTGAATATGAGCCAACAATACGATATGGCTGCAAAAAAGGCAAATGTTATTTTGAGCTGCATTAATAAAAGTATAGTTTCCAAATCAAGTGAGGTGCTGGTTCCTCTCTATTCGGCCCTAGTTAGGCCTCATCTGGAGTATTGCGTCCAGTTCTGGGCACCACACTTCAAGAAGGACGCAGACAGAGGAGGCAACCAGGATGATCATGGGTCTAGAAACAAAGCCCTATGAAGAGAAACTGAAAGAACTGGGCATATTTAGCGTGGAAAAGAGAAGATTGAGGGGAGAGATGATAGCACTCTTCAAATACTTAAAAGGTTGTCACACAGAGGAGGGCCAGGATCTCTTCTCGATCCTCCCAGAGTGCAGGACACGGAATAACGGGCTCAAGTTAAAGGAAAACAGATTCCAACTGGACATCAGGAAAAATTTCTTGACTGTTAGAGCAGTGCGACAATGGAATCAGTTACCTAGGGAGGTTAAGTGCTCTCCCACACTAAAGGCCTTCAAGAGGCAGCTGGACAAGCATCTGTCAAGTATGCTGTAGAGTGGATTCCTGCATTGAGCAGGGGGTTGGACTCAATGGCCTTTTAGGCCCCTTCCAATTCTACTATTCTATGATTCTAAGTGAGGTAGGCAACAGAGGGTAGAATCCCACATGAGTCCTATGTAGTGCAGACCCATTGACATGAATAAGACTTATGTAAGTTTTGACCAAGTTAAGTTCCATTCATTTCAGTGGGTCTACTCTAAGTAGGATTTACCTTGGATTTTACCCTCAATATATATTTTGGACTACAACTCATTGGCTGTGTTGGTGAGGGCTTATGGGAATTGTAGTCCAAAACATGAGAAGCCAGGATCTAATTTGCAGTAGACCTAGAATCCAGTTTTAAAATCAGCAGGAAGCCTAAGCAGTCTCCCCCCCCCCCTCCCCATACTTTTAACAGGGCAATCCTGTGCAGGTCTGTATGAGGCTTTTTTCCAGAGAGGCATGCCCAGGATTGCAGCCCCAGGATTGCAGGAGGCGGCAGCAACAACAACAACAAGCAGCAGCAGCAGGTTTGCTCGGCAAGGGGAAAAAGCCCTGCAACTCCCAGGGAGCTGCTAGACCAGTCTAAGGCTTGGAGATGCTGGGAGTTGTAGGACTTTCTTCTTCCAAACACGAGAAGGGCCAGGAGGTGAGCTGGATCCAGGCACTCACCCGAGGAGAACTTTCTTTAAAGTAAGCACCATGGAGACCTCGTGGTGCGCTGATCTCTCTCCCTTGTGCTCCCTCGTGCCGAGGCCCTGCATGGGAGCCTGTTTCCCCGGGAGAGCAGCCGTGAGGAGGCGGGGCAGCCGTTTGTGTTGTTGTCGTTGGGTTGCTGCTGCTGCTGCTGCTCCGTCTGGTCGTTGTTGGGTTGCTGCTGCTCTGGCTCTGCCTCCGGTCCTGCTGCTCCGCTTCCGCCCGGCTCCCCCTTCCACTCCCCAGCCGGCCGGGGCTTCTCAGGTGTTGCTAGGCTGCTGCTGCTGCAAGGCCTGCGCTGCCATCTTGGGGCAATTGCCGGGTCGCGCTGACAGGGAAGGAGGGGCAGCGGCAGCAGCCACATTTTGTGTATGCTGGACTGGGCAGCGAGCCCCCGGGCTGGCTCCTACCCCCGATAGCCCTCAAGACAGGAGGGAGGGGGGGAGAGCGCCGCTACTGCGCATGCGATGTGTTATGAGGCCTCCATTGACTTTAATGGGGCAATTTTTTTATTATTAAAATTCAATGGAAGGGAATTTTAAAAAAAGAAAGGCCATTCCATCAACGAGATGGACTGGGGAACACGATCCCACCAATGGATTGGAGGGTAAGGGTCCCAATTCGGAGCTTTCCCTGCGCAAAAAAAAAGTCGCCAACCCCAGTTTTCAGTTTCACTTTTGAGTCAGAGAGGATTTTTTTACTTTCGTCCTTTCAACTGCCACCACTCCTTCAATATTTCACCAAACTTCTTGAAATTGCCAGGGTATGTAAAACCAGCATTTCTTTCTGGCAGGTCGTATTTTCAGAAAGATTGGTGAAACATTTTCCATTTTATGAACGCTAGAATGACCCACCCCCCAATTTACAGGGTAACATGGTGGAATGCTCTTTTTACTGATCGCCTATAACACAGGGGACACTACAGTGTCCCCTGTAATAATATATATTAAGAAAGATCAATATATCTAAATATTTCACTGAGTAATTCAAAAGTATTTTAGAAATCTAGGAGAGCCCATATTCCAAAGCTTGATCTTAACCATTCTGTGATGATTCAGTTTGCTTCATAACCTGATACTGCACCAAACTGTTAAAGAGTGTCAATCACTTGTAATGTACTTTTACTTATATAAAAATGCAAGACAATGTTCTAAACCATTCAACACACTAGCTATAAAACAGGACCATACATTTCATAGTAAAAATAACATGCAACTTATTTTCAAAAAGAGTTAAGAAAAATTCTCTTGCCTTTGTTGGCCAACAAAGACAAGTCTGAACAAAGAAGTATTACTTCACCTCAAAAAAATCTAACCTAGCAAAAGCTTGAGCAGGCTTCCAAGAGAAGAGAGAATACAGAAAATGGCAATGCTTGCCACAGAGAATGTACCCCTAGGCCTCAGTGCACATAATGGGGCCCAATTGCCACATTCAATATTCAACAAGTCTGCTCAGACTTCAACAAGTCCACTTGCCAGGGCAGTGTGACACTGCCCTCTGGTGAGCATGACTAGTGGCCAGCCTTCCTCCTAACTTTGAAGCTGCAGAGGATGGCACAGACTGTTCCAGGAGTTGTGCAGAGATCCCCATCACTTCCTAAGCTCCGATGCTGGGCAGAAGGCTAGGGGTTGCTTCGCAGCTGCATGCCCAAGGCACTGGGAGAGTCTTGGCCAACCACATCCAAATGGCAGGACACCACTGCTCCAAAGTGCTTGGGGTGTCTACAGGCAGCAGCCCCAATCCAGAATGCTCCTTCAGGAAAAGCCAGGATGTACGTTGGGCACTGCTGCTTGAATGCACTTGGGAGGCTTTCAAGAAGTCATACCAAACCCAGCATGTTTCCCACAAGCTCTCCCCTCAAGAAAAGCCGGTGGAGGGGGGTTTGACTGGAGAGGAAGGGACAGGGAGCTACAATTTTGGGCTAGTTCAACAAGGCTGCCCAAAAACTGTTGATCCCTAGGCCATGGGTAGGACATTCAGAGCACCTGTACACTCATCTCCCCTCCTATGCAGACATGTTCCTTTCAGTTTCAGATCTACATTGCCATTTATGTCTCAATTGGCATTTCTGCTAACTGTTGTGAGTACCAAACCACTATTTTCAACAATGATTAGAAGTGGATTTGCAAGCTGCATTTGGCTTAACTATGGTTAGCAAAACACTGGTGTCAAAAAGAAGAGAGGAATCCCAATCTGGGAGGGAAAGAGCCAACGGGACACTCCAGATCACCGAACCCTTGTAAGGCAATGAGGCAAAATTACACTATTGTAGCTTCTCTGCAAGTCTCAAGGATCCCTGGAACTTTTTTTTTCCTTTTCCATGTTTTAATATTACAGAGTCAAGCATTTTGTAACAGATTATTCTTAATGGATGATTTATTAAAATAGTAGTATAGCAAGCGCCAAATGAAGAGAGCATAAATTTCTTTCAAAATTCTGTTATAACTGCTGTTTAGCTTAGCAATGACTAATGCACATGTTAAATCAAGGTCTTTTCTTTAGATCTTAGGAACAGATTCACATGCTCTTGCTTTTCAGCTAATTGATACTACAAATAGCCAGTAATTCCAGAAAAAAGTATAACTTTTTAAAAAGTTACATCTGATATTTTAGTAGGAAATGCTTCATTAAACATAATATAGCATCCATTAACCACTTGCACTCAGTCAACATCCAGTAACCAACATAAACTGCCTGCGCCCTTAATCAGACCATTTAAAGAGTACCTAGGACAATGATGCATCTGATGAAGTAGGGTCTGGTCCATGAAAGCATAGGCCACATAATAAATTTGTTGGTCTTTAAGGTGCTACAAGACTCTTTCCTGTTTTAGGTCAATAAGCACCATTATTTCCCCTTCCTCTAGCTTAGAGTCTAGTTTCCTAATGTTTTAAAAACAGATTTTTTTTTTTATCAAGCTGCCCAACTATAAGCTGCATTCTGCACAGCTAATATCTCACCCTTGGCACCTGTTACTTAAGGTCTTTCAGTAAGACTAGTAACGTAATTCTGATGCTATACTTCCAGAAACTGTGTTGTAACAGCATTATAACCTGAATTCCTGATTTTTTGCCTGATTGGTAGAACTTTTATTGTGTAGGACTTATGATTGTTTACCTGGAGGAGAGGGTATCTTTAAAAAGAAAAAGAAAGCCATGTCTTCCGTAATTAACCATTTGCTGATTTGGGTGCTGTCTAAAAGTTGTCTTTGCCCTGCGGTGGCTCAGAATCAACGCTGTGTTGATTACATGATGCAGCCACCGATTTGCTGCCACAGCGGGGCAAAGACACAATGATGAGCAGTGGAAAAGTCAGGCCCTTAGCTTGAGTTTTACTGCCAAAGTGAGCCCAGCATGGCTCTTCCGATGTCTGTCCTCACTCCAGTGCTGTGATAGGAGGTGTTCCCTGCAGAAGGCGACCTCCCATTAGTCACCAGAAGCTGGGCAAGGGCAGGGGGCAGGCCAGGTGAACAAATGGCTGCTGGAAAGCCTGTGCTACCTTTCTTTCTCTAGATTACTTGTTGCCACCCCGCTGCAGTGATTCCATGGGGTTTGGTGATGGAGTGGTGCCAACTCAGCGCCATGAAGGCAGGGGAAGACTACCTTGCCAGGTTGGGGAAGACTACCCTAAAGACTGATCTCACCATCCAGAATTTTATGATAAACCCCAGCAACACAACAACCAAGGCAGTAACCCAACTGGAGGCTGTGGTATGGTATCTATGAAGTTTTCAGAAACACAAGCACTGTATTTGCCTTAAAGGAATTGATGTCTGCTCAAAAGGATTGGTAGTCAGTGGTAAATTAATACATTCTTGTGTTTCCCATATCTTCAGTAAGCCAAACTTCTTAGCAAAAGGCAAGTAATCATCACTGTTATCATTTGTTTTCATTCTTTGTAAAAAGATGTATATAGAAGACTCAGTCTCCTCTCGCAACACATTTTGTAATTGTTCATACACACAAACTAGTGTCCCTAGAAACTTTTTCAAAAGTTATTCAAATTTTGTACTGTCTCCTCTTGAGAGTGAAGAACAAATAGGTGAGCATAGGAAGTTATGTGTATTACCTAAGCTAATAACAACTAAAAACATGTTGCAGATTCAGACACTCTACAGAAAATTATGATCAGCAATATGATTTAATGGATTTTCGATGCACCACAAGACAAAGTGTGTCAGTATTGGTTGGAACAGGGCCAAAGAGAATGACAAAAGGCATTTTGAAGCCCAAGTGGTAATGTCAAGAACTAACAAGACATGAAAGAAGAAATAAATTGGGGATGGGGTGGGTAAGAAAACAATGAGCTATTCACAGAATAGCAGAGGAATTCATTTTAGAAAAAGATGCAATCACAGAAAGAGACTTTGTTTCCTCCACCCCAAATAGCACTATACAAAGTACATGCTCACTTCTTGCAAACAAAGTTAAAGTGACATAGGAAACAGTGTGTTGTTCATGTACTATAGCTATGCTGGATCTGAACTGGCTGTTGATGGGACTGTCCACTGTGTTGCTTCACATTAACACCATGACACGAACAAAAAAAACTTTGTCATGGCAGTTTTCCAGAGAGCCCCAACACAAAGCACTCCCTTCTCCTGAGAATCGATACCCTTTCAGAAAATGCTCTCTAATATGGTGGGAAGAAACCACTGACTCAGTTCAAATGATCCATCAAAGCAGGCCTGGAAATGCTCCATGGGCCAACTTGTTCTTTTCTCCTCCTCATTGTTCCCTTCTTATGCTCCAGCTTTCCTTGGTCTTCAACTGGTGGGTCAGGGACCAATACTGGATCATGGTGTAAGATTAGTGACAACAGCAAAGCAACACCATAAAAATGGGGAAATAGTATTAACTGGGCCCCCAAATGCATATTTGGCCTGAGGTGCGCCACAGGTCTGAGAAGGTTGAAGACTGCAAAACTATCTGAATTACCAAGCTAGGAATAGCACTAAAATCCAAGCTATGGCTTACAGTCCCACTTAAAAGTATGATTTCATTGTTAGTTTTAAATTGCTGGGACTGGACAGCACAGGAAATTATGGGGGGAAATCCAAGAAGGTTGCTGCAGGAGAGGGGGAAAGGAGGAGGAGGAGCGCTAGAGTCCTAGGCTTGTTCCTAATCATCCTTGATTTGGAGACCTGGAACATAATGCTTGAGCTGACCTAAGGAATGGTTTGAGGGCTCAAGGTCGGTTCAATACCTGGACAGGAGATTCATAGGAAACTTATCTCTTTAGCAGCTTCATAACACAGAGAAATTAAACGGGTGGCCCTTTCCTCACTCTCCTACGTCCAAGTTGGGAGAAATCCCCATCTGTCGAGTTTCTGCCTATCCTGCAACCGGGCCCTAGTTACCCAATCACTACCATACTCCTCAGATACTTCCTCTAGAGCCCCCATACCGGCTGTTCCGCGCTGACACTTGTCCAGCCATGACCCTTCAAGGAAACTCCTCAGAAGAGCCCCGCCCCCCTCCCGCCAGCTTGTTGACGCTCTCAAGGCTTCGCAGGTTCAGACCCGGCCGACTGTTGTGGCGCCTGGTCTCGAGCCCCTCCTCCACCCCGTCGCGGTGACGTCACACAGCCCGCGTAGGGGGCGCATCGCGTGGGGCTTCTCCCCCCGCCGCCACCCCCACCCCCGTGGGGGAGGGGAAAAGGACGAGTGTGGGCAGCAGTTGGTGTCGCGTGCTGCGTGCAGGTGCCGCTTCGTCGTCACTCACCGAAGTCCAGGAACTGCTTGATCGAGAGCGGCGACGGGGAAAAGCGGGAGTAGTACTCGATCTGTTTGGGGATGGGGCTCTTCAGAAGCGCCCCGCAGAGCCGCATGGTTGGACCGGGGGTGGGGGGGAAGGCGTGCGCGCGCGGGCACAGCCGACAACAGCCGCCACCAGCGCGAGTAGCAGCAGCGGCAGCAGCGCCAACGGGCCCGTGCACAAACCGGCCGAGCAGCCGTCTGGCGGCGCGTGCGGAGGCTCACGCGCACAAACACCGCCGGGAGGGGGCGGGGACGGCGCTCGCAACTGTCACAACGGCCCAGCAGCTCCTCGCGGCCAAGCTGGCGGGCCGGGGAGGCGGGGGCGTTAGCAGCAGCTGCGACCGCCTCCACCGCACCGCCGTCCCCCTCTCCTATCCAGCGACCGGGCGGGCACGTTTCGCGCACTCCCTTCTCCTCCTCCCGGAGCAGCTCCGGCCGACCCGTCTCCGCCGGCTACTTGGTAAGCGCCCGCCTTCCGGGCGTACACAGCTTTCTGACTGGGCAACAAGCAGCCGATAGCATCCGCAAGGCCGCCCTCTTCCCTTTCCTGGGCGCCCTCGCAAGCACCGCCTGCCATCACCACGACGCCCGGTGCGGTGCGCAGGCGCGACTGCCTTGGGTTGGGTTCCAGGCCTAGAACTAGGTTTGAAAGTGACAGGACGCACCTTCAAGAAGGGCACATGTGCCTTACCAACACTTGTTCTCCTGCCACGGGTCCCGGCCTCTCGCCGTTTCCTCTGTCTGTGTTCTTTCATGCACTCTCCGGACGCCTGCCTTGCTTCTGAAGCAGGGGATGTTAGTGAAGTGTACTTAGAATGATGTATTGTTTTGTAATATGCTGTGAACCACTTCAAGGTTGTTGTTTTAATGGGAAGAAGTATATAAGTATTCTTAAATAATGGAACAAGCACAGCACTGAAACATCTCCTTGTGCAAAATTTTAAGAAGGCATCTTCCTAAAAAATAAAATAGGGACAGCAATTTACTAAGTAAATCCATTGGCAGGGGTGGGGAGAATAGTTGAAGCACATGATCCCACAACATCTAACACACACCCCCCAAATGTAAAAAAATCAATAAAGGAGGGTCCTAATTCTAACGTACTCAGTAATATTATTTGAGCTTCAGCTTCACAGGGAACACAGAAAACAACATGCTCAGGTTAGGTCACAATCACATGTATTTTCATAGTGTGGTAGAAGACGTTCCTCCACCTGCCCAGTCAAGATGTTGATCCATATTGTTATTACTGAATGTATTTTTAGACATCTGCAAATTTGTGCACATTCATCCAAAGGATCTTCTAACGTTTGCAATAGTGGATCTTTGTCAAAGAGGGGGAACCCAAATAGTCCATACTCACAGAAACCTCTTCAATCAATGGGGAATTTATTAAACACAATAATTTAAAATGAACACTTATTACTTTGGTGAAGGTAACTTGGTAGAGCAATTGTAATTCAAACACAAGGATGCAAAACAACATCTTCAAAACTATTTTTTGGCGGGGGGAACGAGCATTGCTTTCTTTGAAGCTGGCCCTGGAGTTTAAACTAGGTTGTGGACATGCACTGGGAGCTTGCCTTCACAGCATCTCTTTGCTGCCGCATTGCCTGTGGTTTCACTGTTGCAGGGTGGTGGCAGGTAATTCTCATTGCAGAAGCACCCCAGGCTTTCTGGCAGTCATTCCATATGGTGGGCCCACACCCTCTGCCTGCCTGACTTCTGGAAACACTCCCAGCAAAGAACATCTCACCCCCAGCTGCAACATCTTTGGGGGGCTGGGAGTTTAAGAGGCAGGCTCCTACTACCTGGGTTTTTGACCATCTGATCCAGCCAGGAGAGGAAGGCCTGCAGAGCAAGAGACCAATCAGCGGCTGCTGTTGTCCTGCCTAGTCTGCGGAACCTCCAACTGCCTCCTAGCAGACTCAGGCTCCCAGCAAAGAAACATCTCACCCCCAGCTGCAACAACTTGGGGGGACTGGGAGCTTAAGAGGCAGGCTCCTTTGGGGGCGGGCTCGCCGCCGAAAGGGGGACTCCAAAGGGGTTTGCCACTTTGGGGAAGCCGCTTCAGGGCAGTACACAAGTGCGAGCGCCAGTCCCCTTGTTTGTTTTGTTTCTTTTCTTTTCTTCTCCTCCCCCTACTTTCGGCCTGCTTCCTTTTAGTCGTGTGAGGGTTCTGCCAGCCTGTCATGAATATCTGCTTTCCTGGGAGTGGAGGAGGTGATGGGAGTCCAGGAGCAGCCATCACAGTTATACAGGGCAGAGGGAGATACAGGGCGGGGAGACAGCTGCACTGTCATAAGAGAGAGTGCAATGACAGGGTGTTGGTTGTCCCCAAACTTTCCCCCAATTCAAATAATTTGGATGGCCCTGGCAACAGACCTCCTGGGTTGAAATTGCTGCTGGTGAACGCCAGGTCGGTTAATGGGAAAACAACTGCTATCCAGGACTTGATCCTGGATGAGCATGCCGACCTGGCCTGTATCACAGAGACCTGGTTGGATGAAGCTGGGGGAGTTACTCTCTCTCAGCTTTGCCCACCAGGGTTCTCTGTCCAGCAGCAAGCAAGGCCTAGAGGGCGGGGAGGTGGAGTGGCAGTTGTCTATTGGGATACCATCCCCCTGACCAGGTGCCCTGTCCCACAGTCTGCAGGGTTCGAATGTGTGTATCTGAAGGTGGGTGCCCGGGATAGAATAGGGATTCTGTCGGTGTACCGTCCACCCTGCTGTTCAACAGTCTCCCTTCCTGAGCTAGCCGGGATAGTCTTGGATTTGGTGTTGGAGTCCCCACGGCTTGTTGTTCTGGGGGATTTCAATATCCATGCTGAGGCTGCCCTGTCGGGAACGGCTCAGGACTTCATGTCCGCCATGACAACTATGGGTCTGTCCCAAGTAGTATCTGGCCCCACCCATGTCGCTGGGCACACTTTGGACCTTGTTTTCTGTACTGGATGGGGTGACAGGGATCTGAGAGTGGAGGAACTTTATATAGTTCCGTTGTCATGGACAGATCACTACCTGGTGGGGTTTAGACTTGCTGGCACTCAGAACCTCTGCAGGGGTGGAGGACCGATTAAGATGGTCCGCCCTGATGGATCCGAATGGTTTCCTGATGGTTCTTGGGGATTTTCCTGTTGCCTCGGCAGGTGATTCTGTCAATGCCCTGGTTGATCTCTGGAATACAGAGATGGCCAGGGCAGTGGACACGATTGCTACTGAGCGTCCTCTCTTATGTTGTGGAGCCACACCAGCCCCCTGGTTTTCCAGTGAGCTGGCAGCAATGAAACGAGTGAGACGGAGGCTAGAGCAACGTTGGCGGAAAACTCGGAGTGAATCTGATCGAACACAGGCTAGAGCCTATTTGAAGGCCTACTCTGTGGCAATTCAGGCAGCGAAAAAACTTTTTTTCTCTGCTACTATTGCGTCTGCAAAGAGCCGTCCAGCAGAGCTGTTTCGAGTGGTCAGGGGCCTTCTTTACTCTGGCCTCCAAAAAGTGATTTCAGACCTTTCAACAGCCTGTTGTGACCAATTTGCCCAGCACTTTGCAGACAAAATCGCTCGGATCCGCTCTGACTTGGATGCTATTGTTGATGCAGATTCCAGTGGTTGTAACTTTGACACCTCCTTGTCCGGTATTATTGGATACCTTTCAATTTGCACAGTCTGATGATGTGGACAAGGTCCTTGGATTGGTGAGACCCACCACGTGTATACTAGATCCTTGCCCTTCCTGTCTTAAAAATGCTGCCAGAGGGGGACTGATTGAGTGGGTAAGCGGAGTGGTCAATGCCTCCCTTCACCAAGGAAGGGTCCCAGCGTGTTTGAAGGAGGCAGTGGTAAGACCCACACTGAAAAAGCCCTCCTTGGCCCCCACTGTATTGGATAACTACCGGCCAGTCTCCAACATCCCATTTTTGGGCAAGGTATTGGAGCGTGTGGTGGCCTCCCAACTCCAGGGATTCCTGGATGAGACCTGGTTATGGGACAGAAACAGCTTTGGTCGCCTTGGTGGATGATCTTCGCCAGGAACTGGACAGGGGGAGTGTGTCCTTGCTGGTTCTGCTGGACCTCTCAGCAGCGTTCGATACCATCGACCATGGTATCCTTCTGGGCCGCCTTGCTGGGAAGGGTCTTGGAGGCACTGTTTTACAGTGGCTCCATTCCTTCCTGGATGGACGGACCCAGAAGGTGGTACTGGGGGATTCCTGTTCGACTCCTTGGCTCTGTTTTGGAGCCCTCAGGGCTCTGTTTTGTCCCCCATGCTACTTAACATATACATGAAACCGTTGGGAGAGGTTATCCGGAGTTGTGGGGTGCGGTGCCACCAGTACGCTGATGACACCCAACTCTACTACTCCTTTCCACCCAATTCCAAGGAAGCGGTTTCTGTGCTAAACCGGTGTTTGTTGGCAGTAATGGATTGGATGAGGGCGAACAAATTGAAGCTTAATCCAGATAAGAAAGAGGTGCTCCTGGTCAGTCGAAAGGCAGATCAGGGAACAGGGATTCAGCTTGTGTTGGATGGGGTTACACTCCCCCTAAAGACGCAGGTCCGCAGCTTGGGTGTACTTCTGGAGTCAGCCCTGAGCCTGGATGCACAGGTTTCGGTGGTGGTCAGGAGTGCATTTGCACAGTTAAAGCTAGTGTGCCAGCTGCGCCCGTTCCTAGAGATGTTAGACCTGGCTACGGTGACACATGCCTTAGTTACATCCCGATTGGATTACTGTAATGCGCTCTACGTGGGGCTGCCTTTGAAGAGTGTTCGGAAACTCCAGCTGGTTCAAAGAGCTGCAGCCAGATTGTTGACCAGGGCTGGTTACAGGGAGCACGCAACTCCCCTGTTAAAACAGCTCCACTGGCTTCCAGTTTGTTTCCGGGCACAATTCAAAGTGCTGGTTATGACCTATAAAGCTCTATATGGTTTGGGTCCAGGTTATTTGAAAGAACGTATTCTCCCTTATGAGCCTGCCCGTGCTTTGAGATCTTCTGGAGAAGCCCTTCTTTCAGTCCCACCTTCTTCACAGGCATGCTTGGTGGGAACATGGGAGAGGGCCTTCTCGGTGGCTGCTCCGGTGCTCTGGAACTCTCTTCCTGGGGAAGCTAGGCTGGCTCCCTCCTTGATGGGCTTTCGGAAGCAGGCTAAAACTTTTTTGTTCAAGCAGGCCTTTGGAGAATAATCCAGCCCTCCATCTATGTTAATGTCTTATAATTTTGTTGTGTATTTTTTAATTGTTTATGGTTTTGCTTCCCTCCCCCCCCCCCCATGTACATTTTAAACTTTGTAAGGCCGCCTTGAGGCCCAGCACTGGGTAAAAGGCGGGATACAAATAAATACAATAATAATAATAATAATAACCCATCAGTGGTTGCCATCTGCCCCGGAACGCCCCCAGCTCGATGCCACATGGCTGTGGTGACCTCGCTTCGAATGGAAAAGTTGGAATAAGTCCCTGACTTTTTTAATGCAGAGCTTTGGGAGAAAGCCCCACAGTGGCTGCGGACAATGGCTGTGTTGTATAAACCGACACAGAGCCACTGCAGCACAAAGAAGATGTATACACAGCCCCTTGGATGAGCTTGTCAGTGTGAGAGGTCAAAGAAAGGAATAGGCAAATCGGGGTCCCTAAGCCTCTCAGGATCAGAAAAGAAAGGTTTGGAGTGAGTGTTGGAGAGCAGGGAGGAATGAAGAAGGTTGGTTTGTTCTATGATGAGAGCTTGCATTCGGGCTGGTCCTGAGACAGTCATGGTAACAAGTGAGGGGAGAAGGGCTGTATCTGGAGCTTACGATGCATTCATATTTTTACCTACTTACTTGTATCCAGTACATATTTTCCACTAGGTGTTTAGTGGGGGCTTCTTGGGAAGTGGGCCCCTGGGTGAACTGGGATACAAACAGTGTAAGAAGCTTAGCTGCAATCCTTACTGCTGGATCGGAGCAAGCTGCACCAAGAGGTTAAAGATTAGATTCTATTATACACATGCAGACCATAAGAAAAAAAGGGGGTGGTTGGAGGCTACATTTTTAAAAAAATTCTGGGCATATAACTGCAGTGTGTGTGTGTGTGTGTGCGTGTGTGTTGCGCAAGTGTGGAGGGGTGCTGTGCTGCAACAGGCTGCTCTATAGTGGAAAATAAAACTTGCATAGATGGAGCAAGGCATGCTGAACTCCATTTAGATTTCTTTGCAAAAGAAATGGGTAGTTGTGAGTACAACAGTGGATTTTTTTGCTTCTGATGTTTGTGTTTTGTGGGCCAGGAGAAAAATCTTTACACATCCTAGGATGGTGTGTGATGGGCCATTCATCTGTATAAACATGCGTGTATAGACTTACAGGTAGGCATATGTCATGTCTAAAATGTAAAGGATATAGAGGCTTTACTGTGTATTTATTATTTAAGATGAAGTTTCCTTTCAGCAGCAGTCAGCCAGTCTTTCAAGTATCATAGGCAAAAGGAGAAGTGATTGAAAACAGTTATGGGTTTTAAAGTTGGGAAGCGTGAATAATGTCATTGTCCCCTCTTTGGAAAACACACAAAAAGTGATCTCCTGGTTGCTCTTATACCTTTTGACCATCTATTGCTATAATCTAACTGAAAAGCACTGTACTTTTCTTAGCAACTTTTTATAGAATATTGTTGAGAAAAATGAACACTGTGAAGATATAGTTTGTAAGAGACAGATGCTCCATGTTTCTAAAGGGTGGGCAACTATAATTCTCTGGTACCTTGTTTCTCTAGCTCTTTGGTATAATTTTATAAAACACAATTTCAGACTGCGATTTTTCTTGGTCTGATTCTGTCCCTTCTTCTCCCCCACCCATGTCAATGTTGTGGGGCAGTTGGTCAATGTTGTTAACTTTTGAAATGTATTTTTTATTCTCAATATTTGAGAGTCTGAACATGATGATGCCAAAGGAGAATTACAATAATTTAAGAAGAGTCTTTTTCTCAGGATATTCTTACTAAATGGTTGAGAGCTAGCACAAAAAGTTCAGAACTCTCTCACTGCATTGTGGTTTAACCTACAATTGTAATCCCTTTGACATACCCCTGAAACTTATTATTTGAAATTTATTACAACAAATGCCCACTATCACCTTGCAAGGGCATAAAGTGCTTTACTATAAAAGAAAACATGCATTTTCTTAAGAGTTTACAGATGGCACACTGACAGACAAACTGAATGTTTGGTTCAGGACAGAATTAAATAATCCTGATTAAACAAACACAAAAATGCATTGCAAGAAACATCTTGCCCAGCTAGCATTAATGTGTATATAAATTAGCAAATTTATGAAATGCCAGATATGGAAAAATATAACACAAAATGATATAATAAATGTTGGAAATCTCTGTAGCACACGCAAAAAATTTAATTCACTGATAACAAGACATTATAGGAAAACTATCAATCCTCAGGATGCTCACTTGGAAATACATCTAACTGATATCAGTGAGATATTGGGTCGTTGTCGTCCCCCACCCCCTGCTGCTTCATTTCTAACAAGGACTTCCTTTGGTCCCACTGTGACAGACTCTCTATTCCACAGCTAATGCAAGGTTAATGAAGTTATGATCTTATAGCAGTAGAGTCAACAGTTCAACAACACCAATACAACCAAGTCAACATAGCAATACCAACAGACACTCCCATAATATCCTTGGAAATTCAGCCATCACCCAGCAATCATGATGTAGTTTGTTGATGATGCACCCGCATTAGCCATGTACAAAAGACACCAATCACTAGGCAGCAGCAACAACCAAATTACCCTATGATGTTACCAAACATAATATTCACATCACTACTAAAATCACTATCTCCCAGCAGAGAGACTTGAACTCACACCACCCATTTCCTATTGCCTTGGTCTTACCTACAGGCATCTAGAGGCATCTAGATTATAAAAGTTTTGTTTTCAGGCAGGAACTGCAATTCTTGATGAGAATTTTCCTGCAACTTGTGTGCTTTTGTCAGAACAGACATGACATCCGGACTAGGTTATCATACCCAGGGAAAGGCATATTTGAACCAACCCCTGTCTTAGAAGATACCTGTTTCTGTTAACATACTGCTTTGGATGGATCAAGGGATGAATCTTTGCAATCATTTTAAAATCTGAATTGGGATTGTAATGTTCCCTGTCATAAATGAGGAGCTGGTCAGAGGAGATACTCAGTGAATTGTTTTAAATAAGATTATACAAAAGATCTTCTTTCCTTCAATTACTTTCTCTTTCTGGAATCATGCCCCTTTCCCCTGCTTAACCTAATTCAGCTAGGAGAGGGGCCCTTAAAGGTATAGTCACATGTATCCTTACACGGATCATTTAAATAACTAAATATAGTACTAATGGCCCAATCCTCTACCAGCTCAAGTCCACTTTTCAAGACAACCCAGATACAAAGATACAGCACTTCTATAAAATGCCCAAGATTAGGCTATGGTGAAATTTCAAGAGGTATAAGTTCCATATAACTATGAGATGGCAATTTAGAACCTCTTGAACTCCCCCATCCCCACACATGCGTGTCAATAAAGGAAATGAAACAGGAAGACTGTTCAGACAACACAATAACCCATGGTGGTTTAGTCGACAGTTGGTTATTGAACCCATCATGGGTTATTATGTTGTGTGGAGGCACTGTTGGTTATTTCTTTGGCCACAGAGTCGCAGGGCAAGAGTGGTCAAAGTGGTGGCTGCCGCTCTAGTCGAGCCGGTGGGATAGATTTTTGGCAGCAATGACTTATGGGATACTACTGGGAGGACTGAAGGGAAGAGGGCAGGGGATGAGTGCCTATGCTTGTCCTGGACTATCAGCACTCAGCATAGGGATAAGCACAGTCTTCATGTAGATTGTGGGTATCAGACATGCTGACAAATTTCTCTGTCAAAGCTATTTCTCTTAGCCTGAGCACATAATGGGACTTTTCCCCCTTTGGTTCTGCACCTACGCAGAGCTTCCTTGGAATTTCTACAGCTGAAACATTTTGACAGGCAGCCTGCCTTACTCCCTCCAAACATACCCTAAGGGTGAGGCTTTCACCTTTCTCCGAGGGCTCCACAGCAACCCCAAACCTGCTCCACATCCAAAATTTTGGAGCAGTGAACAGCAGATAGGATTAAACTACTAATACTAATAATAAACACCATGTTAAAATTGTTATTTTATAAAATAGGAAAAAAGTGAGTTTTAATAAGACTGGCCAGTCACTCAAGGAATGCTTCCTGAAGCAACTCAATGTTGGTGCCTGCCTGACCTCCAAAGGCAGGGAATTCCACAGGAGAGGGGCCTGAAGGCTCTTTTCCATTTGGACTCCAATCAGGCCATAGGTCCATGTGGAACCACCAGGAGTATTTCCTCTCATGACCTCAGTGCTGTCTCAGGTATCTTGGACCCAGGTTGTTTAAGGCTTTGTATACTAGTACCAGAATTTTAAACCTGGCCTAGTAGCGAATAGGAAGTTAGTGCAGTTCCCTCAGCTAAGGAGTTGCATGCCAAAAAGGAGAAGCTCCTGACAACAACTGAGCTACTGCATTCTGCACTACTTTAAGGGCAGCCCCACATAGAGTGCATTACAGACATTCAGTCTTGAGGTTCCTAATGTGACTACCACAGCGGCCGAGCTGCCCCATCCAGGAGAGGCTGTAGCTGGTATTCCAGCTGAAACTGGTAAAAGGCACTCCGAGCTGTGGCAATTACTTGGGCCAACAACAACAGTGATGGATCTAGGAGTAACCTCAGACTATGAACCTGATCTTTCAAGTAGAGTACAACCTATCCAAAACAGGCAATGAACCTATCTCCCAGCGTAGTGAACCACTCACCCACAGGGTTCCTGTCTTGCCAGGATTCAACTTTAGTTTATTAGGCCTCATTCAGCCCATTACTGAGTCTAGGCACTGATCCAGGACTTGCACAGCCTCACCGGATCCAGATGTCACAGGGAGATAGAGCTGTATGTCATCAGTATACTGATGGCATTTGGTTCCAAATCCCCTAACGACTGTTCCAGTGGCATCATATACATGTTCAGCAACACTGGGGATAAAATGGTACCCTGCGATACCCCACAACGTCTCTGCCCTTGCTTCTGTTGCACAATACTTCCTCTTTCTCAATTGAGAAGAAAGAAGAAGAAAACAATGACCACGTGGCCCATTCAGTGGGTGTTTTTATCATGCTCCTTCTCTTGCACACAGCAGGAGATTGCAGCAAGTTTCATTTCTAAAAATAAATCAGACTTACCAGGGTCTTTTTTTGTCATGCGAAGAAGGCTAGAAGGGGTGGGAGGTGGCCAGCGTCATGAATAGGACCCGCAAAAATCCATGAGTGCCCAGTAATGAGCGTGCTATAAAATGCTTGTCTGATGATCCCCTATATTCTCCGTGTGCTACCTGTAGATCCCCCTTTTGGAATTCCATTCTTGAAGACAATTTTACTGTTCAATGTGCCATATAAAAGTGTCCTCTGTCCACTTGTTTCTTATTTCAGATTCTTAATGAGAAAGCATAATTTTTGCTAAGTGATTTGCATTATTTCTATTTAAGAACTGAATTGCTAGGAAAGGAAATAAATCAGGAATATGAATATTAGCATTACTGAGAGGCAGAAGAACCGTAGACCCTTTAAGCAGTATAATTTAAATGCACCTCCTGCCATCTTTTCAATGGTAACACAACATGAAAGTGTTTTTAATCACTGTGCTCCAGACTTCTAGCTAAAACATCCAGCTGACATACAACTTGAAATAGTTTTGCTTTCAAGGCTATGGAAAGCTTAGGGTTTTTTTTATTCCAAACAAAAGAGAGGATTAAAGGTGATAAGAGATGATGTTTGCTTTGAAAATAAGAGGTCTCAAATAGCTTGAATGGATGGTGTGTATTTATTTATAGATCTTCCAGTATAGAAAATACCAAATTTAGAACAATACTGAGGGAACTAGAGAAGATGCTCTCAGCTGTGCTGATGACTTCTTTGCAGGTAAGCATGAAAAACAGAGTGAAGACTGCAAAAGAACAGAAAAGGTGACATACACGAAGGAACAGAGCCAGCATCAAGGCTAACCATTGCTGGACACCTGCTGGGACCCACACCCCAACAAGGTGGCCCCTGCCAACGCTTGGAGCCCCCTGGCCCTACTACTGCTCCTCCTTGCTGTCCCTGCCTTTTCACCTGCCATCTTTGAGCATGCAAAGAGGGACCAGAGTGAGGAGATGGAACAGTACCTTCCCCTTTTCCTCCGGGAAACACTGTGGATTGTGCCCAAAAGGAGAGGGCAAGAAAATGGACACTGGTGACAGCAGTGAGGAGTTGAGCCTAATCAGGGAGGGAAGCCACTAAAAGCATCCTGCCCAACAGATACACCTCACCTGCAAACTTGTAGCTGGCAATGCTGAGGAGGGTGACTGCCACGACACAGGCTCTGTACACCAGACCTCACGTCTGCCACCACTTATTATGGGGCGACACAGGCTCTGAACACCAGACCCGGCCGAGGCTACTCCCTGCTCAAACCAAGCACCACCACTTGATACGCCTGAGGCAAGGGATAAAAACCCACCTTCCTCTAAACTATGTGGAGAAAGGGGTTTAAAATGGAGAATGGATTTTAATATATATAATATAATGCGCTGTGAGTTATATCTGCTTAGGTGAATGATTGTCAGAGTGGGTATTAAATGTGTAAACTTAAGATGATAAATGCCAAACAGACACGTGGGACTTTTGTGGTAGTTTTAAAACAAAACAATCAAAATTTATTTTTAAAAGTTCATAAGCTTTGTTTCAAATAACAACATCCAAAAACCTTTTCGAAACCTTCCATACAATCCTGTCACTCTCACATTCGCGCTTTCCTTTTTCTCACACAATCACTCTTGAACTTTCTTTATTCTCAGTATTGATTAATATACTTCCACTACGTGCACACCACATTTTAAAGACACCACTCACTACACTGACTCTCAAATTTCCCAGAACTTAAGTACCATAAACACGGAGAGCACTACAGACTCTAAGAGTACCTAATAAGTCTCCCTGAAAAGTTTCCTGAAAAGAACAAGAACAAGAACTCTCAATCCCCTCAGTCATTCCCTTATATATCACTCCTCCCCTCCCAAGACATTCTAACTCCGCCCACTCAGGCCAACATTCTAAAAACCACAGACTTACAAACTGCAGACATACATTTGGAATTGACTTGTGGGGTGTAACGCCACAGTGACAACTCACCCATCTTTTTCTGCCTACCATTCAGTGTCTGTCTGGAAAGGCAACTAGGATAGTACTTTCCTGCTCCAAATGTACTGTGGTTTGGAACTGGAGGATAGCTGTACCCTTCCCTTTCCCAACAAGCACATATATGCACCTCGCTTTTTATTGTACCAAAGTTTCTCTTTGATGGGGACATTGGCTCTTTTTCTGCCTCATGCACTATGAGTGACATGACATATTTCTTTGCAAAATAGTTCATTTCTTGATTAAGATTGGAGCCAAGTTAAGATATTATAATTATTTACTACATTTCTATACCACCCCATAGACAAAGCTGTCTGGGAGATTTACATAAGATTAAAACAATTAAAAACAATATACAAAATTTAAAATCCATAAGAACATACAGTATACACAAGAACATATATCCCAAAACAACTATAAACAACCAGGGGTTCCACCACCACAGGGGCATAAATATTTGTAAAGATTTGAAGAAACTGTAGCTGCACACTGCAAAAGTAGTTCAGTAGTGACGGTCAAACTCATCCAGCTGTTCTTCTAACCCCCAAAAAGTTTCTAAGGAAGTCTGAGCTCCATAGAAGATAGTTTGTAAAGTACTGCTATATGACAGTATTTGATGGTTGGCATGCAATATATTTAATATTAGACAGTATTTCATCCTTGAAAGTAGCAGTATGTCTTTCTTACAACACTAGATAGATAATATGTCCAACAATATTTGAAAGTTAAGATGCAATGGTAATTAGTGTTGATAGCTTATGTAATATTCCGTATGATCTGGTGTGTATAACAAAGAAGTGGCTAAGTGCAGCAATGGGGCCTGCATCAATCAATATGCAGTTGTTACTTTTAGGAGCACCATGACTTTCCACCAGCCAATGCATCTACTACAGGGAAGTATTTTTTTAAAAGAATTCAACCATTCTCTGTAGTAGGAATACTAAATCAAGAGAAAAAGAACTGAAATGCCAGGAAAAAACCCAACAACCTCTTTTACAAAAGGGCACCATGGGACAGCTGAAGGGATGGAGAACTAGCAGAAATGGAGCTGAAGAAGAGAAGGAAGCTTCAAGTTGGTGCTTAACTAGTAAGTTTATTCTTTTTTCAGCCATGCCTCCGAGTCTGACATTTTGTCCAGCGTTGCTCACACTCTTTTAAGCGAAATGAAAATCTGAAATTATCAGAATACTGCACCCAGCTGTAAACTGAATCTTACTACTTGAACCCAGGGAGTCCACCTTACACTGACATCCAGACAACAAGGCTGTCTATACATTTTAAAAGCCCTATGGTGGCTGCACAGTGGTGCTGCATCAGTTATATGATGCAGCTGCAAATTTGCTGTCACTGCAGGGCTTTCCCGCAAACCTGGGCATTTAAATAGTTGGGATTTTACCCTGACTTTTTATGCTGAAGTGAGGTCACCACAGTTTTGACCTCACTCTGGTGTTGAGCCAGAGGCATTCCTCAGCAAAAGGCAACCTCTGATTGGTCGTCAGAAGCCAGGCAGACAGCAGGGGGTTGTCCCGGTGAGTCAAATGGCTGCCAGAAAGCCCACACTGCCCCCTGCCATCATTGAAAGCATGGGTTTTCCCCCAAAGTGGCATCAATGTGGCACCATGAAGGCAGCATCCTGGGCAAATCAAATAACAAAAGATTTATTATTACACATTAAACAAATATCACACCCCCAACAAAACATCAAGGCCCACTCCAATAAGTCCTTAACTGGATGAGCTCTCATTTCTTGAAGAAAAATGCTCTCAGCAACTTGTTGTAAAGCAGTTTCTTGCTCTGATGGGATAAGCACAGCAGTCTCTTTCTCCAGAAGGCAAGAAAATATTTTACAACTCTCCTAGTTTCACAACACCATGAACAGCAGCTACAGGAATGCTACCTCCCTTTTTCCACCCACTGCCTCAGGGTTTTTGCATAAATCTATACCTGGTCAACATGAGCACACCCACGCTAACTCCCAATTAACTCACATTAACTCTTTCCAGACCATAACACCACATACTATAATCTTCCTATACATTTCCTTATACTTTTATAAACCAGCACTTAAAACTAGGCGTATACAAATTAATTCTCATCAAGCCCCCTGGGTTTCTTTTCCTGCTTATATTACTCCATTACATTACAAATTTATGGGATCCCACCTGTTATACAATACCTAATTCTACACTTACCCTGTGCTTGTATAGATCCACAAAATACATAGCTTTGCCCATAGCGTGGCAAACCTCTCAGATGGCTGCGTCTATGCTGAGACTATTTACATCATCAAAAGCACAGCAACAACCAATAGTGGGTAGAGTGAAGACACCACTTACAACCATTCATGTCAGGTTTCCTGGCCCTTCAGGCAAGCACACAAACTGACACAGGACACCCAAATCAGTGAGATTTCTTTATTGCTGGAAATCCCATGGCAAAAGCTTAATGATCACACGCTTCAGAAATCATATAGCTGATGGTCAGTAGCTATTGGCTCCAAGAAATTCCAGAACAGTCAAAGGCTAATCACTACTACCATGACTGAGATCCTCATCAATGTGGTTTCCCCGTTTGTGATCTCTACAGTTCTGAACACAAGAGAAGGGTCAATCCATACATGGATTCCAAACCCGGACAAGGAATGGGGATGATTCCTGGCATGATCCCTCAGGCAACCAAAAGGGAAAATTCTTAAAAGGCCTAACCATACACCCCAAAGAGAGCTAGTTCACTTTGAATCATTCGTTGGTAACTCCAGGCTACATGGTCAAGGCCTAAACAAGTTCAAGGGAAGGGTAAACCCACAGACACAAGGAGTTCCATGCCACTGCTTTGGCATTGGTAACTCCACGCAGCATTAGTGGGAAGTCCAAAAGTCATAGATCAAACCCAGTCTGCTGGTACACTAAGCTGATGACAAAAAGTCACACAATCCACAGCAAATGAGAGTTCAAGCCTATGAAAAGCCACATCATACTTTTCATAACAAGTCCTTAGCAATCCAAAGTTCCAGTTAGGAGAGTTCATCTGCAGAGTGCCTCCAGAAACCCAGATGATGGATCCAAACAGGGACAGGTTTTGGGTAATGCAGATGAGATGTTCCTAGCAAACACCTTTATATCAGCTTAAAAAGGGAGACATGGCTGTTAGATGATGTCTCCAGACCACTTGATAGACAAGGGCTTTTGGCCTTTCAGCAAGGCCCCTCTTCAAACAGGTTGTCTCTCCTCAGGCCACCAGGATGACATTTCAATTTGGGTCATATTTCTGTAAACCCCACCCCAACTCAGTCAGGTTCTCACAGAGAGCTCCCAGTCTCCCTGCTTGTCAAAGTCGTCTTCCCAGATGGGCGGAAAAAATAGAGCTACTCCCCCCTGCTCTGCTCTGAGAACTCTGAGAGAAATAAGCTCACATAGATGCTGACATTCCACAGGCCAAATAGGCCCAATAACTTCCAGGCATCTTCTAATTAAATCTTAGCTACAACTATAAGACCCACGGAAGTGCTGAAACTATTCCCTGACAATCCATTTATCTCCCCCCCACCTCATTGTAGCTCACTTAATACTTAACAAGCCAAGAAGCCATTGTGCATACAAAGACGCTGCTCAATCAGAACAAAGGCCTGTCTAATCCAGCATTCTGTTCCTAATGGCCAACCAGATGCCTGTAGGAAGCCCACAAGTAGGACATGAATGCAGTAGCACCATCCTGCTCATGTTCTTCAGCAAATGGTACTGAGAGACCTCTAATGCTGGAGGAAATATGTAGCCATCATGGCTAGTAGCCATTGATAAATAATAGTGATGGAATAGGAAGCTGCCTGTTAGTATAGTATGAATACCGTGCAATCTTGTTCAATTGGACAGCATACAAACATCTTCTGTACTCCGTTGCCTTTCTTCTTCTTCCCCAGTTTATGGTCTTGTTTCATGGCTAGCTCCTTGCAGTTTTACAAACAGCAGTAGAAAACAAAGAAAACAGTAGAAGACAAAGGGAAACATCCTGCTTTCCTCCCAAACGGATGAGGACCTTGTTTTCTATGATTTTCTATGGCAAATGATGTTGCTTTGGGACAGAAGATCATGCACCTCAAATATCATGTCGAACTAAAATTGCAATATGTCCCACATAAATATCAGCCTTTTACGCTGAACATTTTACAACAGACCCAGCTTTCACCTCAAAAAGATTTAGGCTAAAATTCTATACTCACTTACCTGTGAGTATGCCTCACTGAACTCAATGGTATAGTTAGGCTATGTGATAGATGCGCCCTCATGTTTAACTTAATTGTTCCAACCTTTTTAAAAGTGTGTAGCTTTACATATTTCATTCTGTAACTGAAATTACAGTTGATGGGGAAGGTGTTCATAGTCATGTTATAATAGTAGCTGTCTACTTTTTTAAAAAAAAAATCACTTTTTGTAATAAGAATTTGAAGGGGTTTTGCCACAAATTTCTGTTGCTATTTATTTCTGCTCAGCTCATTGTCACCTTAAGTCTGCTATGATTCCTTTCTCTTACTAATTTTTGTTTTCAGGCATAGAAACAGAAGTCAATTAAGCAGTTAAGATTTGAATATTACCTTTTCTAAATCAACTTGATTTTTTCTAAGATGTTCATTATAATTCTGACATGATGCATTTTCATATTTGGCATGTATTATTTCCATTTGAAATAAGTTAAAATTGTGGATTCCAAAAGTCTAGTATTCAAGTTTTTATGTCTTCTTTGCAAAATGCCAATATTAAGCAGAAAGGTTAGCACAAATTCTTTTAACATGACATATTCTAAACAAGCCTATTCTGGAAAAAAAGGAATTATCATTGCTATTATTTTTTGCATTCCATATGAGCATACAGCTGTCTTTACCTCAGTCCATAATCCTGAGCAAAATGTTGTTTTGATTTTTGCTCAAAGCTTGCATCTTAAAAGATAACAAGAAAGCTGAGAAGTAAAAATCCTCTATTCAAAACAATGTTTAACCATTCAGGGGTGTTGTTTTAGTACTGCATCATACGTAATGCAAGTCACAAGGATCCCAAATTGCAGGACTAATGACAGTAGCAAAAGAAATCATTTGGACATATCCCTTATACAGAGAGGACTCAGGCCACAGTTTCAAATTGTCCTACAATAAAATTAGAAACAAAATGAATGATCTAAAAATCTTTCACAGAGTTAGGAGCTGATTTCCCACAAACAGAATCTGTGGAGCTGTTGTATTGATCAAATGATCAAGTGATCCATTAAAGAACAAAACTAACCATAAATACTTACGTCTGTAATGAAGCTATGCCTATTAAATTTCTTTTCCTTTCATCTAATAAAAAGGTTCACAAGGTGGAAACACTGAGCAGGTGGAAATGGCAAAACACACACACACACAAAACACACACCACCTTACAATGGTGAATTTAGTGTGCCATCTAGTGTCGATTTTTATTACTACAAAGACCACACAGATTTCTTATGTAGTTCAGGCAAGTTGTGTTGCTTTAAACCAGTGATACTGAATAGAACATGGCAGGTTAAATTACTGAAGGGAACAGGTTTTCAATGTACTGGATGCCCTATAATAATCAGAAGGTGAAGATGTCATACTATGAGATAATTACATTTCTTTTTTGCATGGAGAACTACTAACAGAAATATAATGTGAGAATAGCAAATCCATGTTGATTTTGCTAGAACAATCCATGTAAAATAACCAGCAGGAATCTAGTATCTTGTCACAACCATAGATTTTTCCTGTTCAGTGCATGTTCCTCCACTGAAGAAGAATGTTGCCTCAGAATCAGAAGTATAAATAAAATCTGTAATTTCAAGAGTCCAGTGAAAAGGAGTCTGCTTTAAAGAAAATTTATATGAATATAAATTGTGCTCTTTGGAACATCTTTCATTTTTGCAAAAATGAGAAAAAGAAAAGAAAGGCTACGACTCCCCCCCCCCCCACACCCAATGAAGGCTGAAAGCCTATGCCTATTTAACTGGGTGTCAGCACCACTGAATATAATGGGACCTTTTATGAGTGAACAGGCATAGGATTGTGCATACTAAATTTATATTTGAAGGGAAGTTCTACTGAAATTAATGGAATTTATATCCATGTAAACATGTTTAGAACCAGATGTTAGCTTGATTATATCTTTCATTTTACACAGCATCCGAGGTGAAAAAGCACTAAACTAATTATTTAACTCCCCCCTCCCCAATTAGGCATGAAGTAGGCATTAATGCACTGTGCAAGCTTTATTTGCAGTCTGTGAAGTGTGCAACAGTAAAGTTGTTTGAGGATTGCAGAATATTTTTTTGTTGTATCCAGGTGAAAGATCAGAATGCTCTGAACGGTCAAGAGGAAGACCTAAAAGCAAATTGTAAGAAGAGAGATGCTTTTTTCCCCATTGTCATACAGTGCGGTTCTTTTCAACTCTCAATGATTATTCTGCTCTGGGAAGGCAGAACTGCAGCATAGACTGGAGTTGCAGTGACATGAAGATTGGTTCAACAGCAAATGGGTTGAGCACATCACCTAACTTAATAACAGAACAGTGAATGATCTCTTGAAGACAATTATCAATTGTTTTTCTCACCTGCTGAGACCAAATCTTCCTCTCTGGATGAAAAAGAATAATAAAAGCTTCCCCAAAAGAAAATTGTGTTGCAGCTCATTCATCTATGAAGCTGACACATGTTTGTAATTTGAGCTATATAGCCAGTACAGGGGGCTTGTTGAAGCTGGATGCTCCATTTAAAGCCAGAGAGAATGTTTACTCTTTAAAAAAAAAAGTTGCAAAAAAAAAGCACTTTAATTTATGGCTCTCAAGGACCTAATACATAGCAAACTGCTTGTATCCAGAGCAACCAAATCACACATGAAAGATTTCTATTGTACATAGTACCCGGGTAGTGGCTGCTACTGCCATTGACAACAGCAGGTAGGCTCATGGTAACGGTGTAATAGACAAAAGATAATGGAACTGGAATGCTGAATCCAAGGACCAACAGACAATCCAGACATAATGAGCCAGGGAAGCTGAGGGTCACAAGAAATTGCAAGAGAATCTCTATGGCTGGCTATATAGGCTAGCTAAATGTTGTCGCTTTGATAGCACTGTTGCTGCTTGACAGGCTATTGGTTATTGTGTTTCCAATGATATTGATATTCCATTTACATTCAGCATGACAAAATGTCCAAGGCCTAGCCCCACAGGCATCTCATCTCTCTGTCGACATATACATTGAAGAAGCGAGGTAATAGCAACATGTCAATGCCTTCAGACAAGTTTACTCTTATAATGGCAAGGCCATTAGCTATTTGGGATGTCATAAATTTCCTACTGGATAAATTCCTAGGCAAGGTGCTAATCATTTGAGAAACCTTCACGATCTTCCCCACCCATGTGGTTCTAGTTTTCCTGCACACTGAAAGCAAATGAAATCACACTGCAGAGAAGGGGGTCTACATGTGAAGGGTGCCTTAGCTATGTGTTGTTCCATAGCAGTCATTTGCACAGGGTTTACAACTGTACTCTCAGAGACAATTTGACTGAGAGATTGATTATTATTATTTATTTATTTATATAGCACCATCAATGTACATGGTGCTGTACAGAGTAAAACAATAAAATAGATTGAGTAAATGATATTTAGTGTACACAGCCAATACAGTGAAATTCTACACACATACAACTGGAAACCGTCTCACATATTTTGTGTTGTGTTGTTGCTAAATAATAGCATCCAACTGGGTAGGTGGTCCTGTATAAGTCAAATACATACACGCCCTGCGATATTTGTGTCCCACCTCTGAACACTATCATAATATCGCAAATGATCAAGACTGATAGAGCACATTTTAAGAAATGGAAACATTTCCAAGACACAGTAGAAGACAAGCTGGAATTAAGAAGAGCAAGAGGAACATCTAGCTGCAATTATATAAACCAAACTAAAGAAGAAAAAAAGACTGGAGACTAAGGAGACTTGCACAATCCAGAAAAGGTTGTACTTTGAAGCTCTACTGAGAAGTACCTAGTTCATAGAAAATACTTTCTCTGAGAATAATCCTGTGAATATTGAACACCATGGACTAAGTTAATACAGTGTGGGTGTAACTACTTGGCAAATGGTCACTTGTAACATCTGACCAGGTGGTGAGGATTTTATGACAATGCACACAATTTCTGATCAGATCCCTGTGAGCAGTAATGTTCTCAGCTCTTGACAGGAAGTTACAAAGAACTGATTAACCAAGCAGTCAGATGAATACTGTGGTAATTTGCCACCAGTAAATGGCTGTCTGTACTCATTCACCCATTATTTCCCATAATCTTAAGATCCTTGTCCTGGAGCAATATTCACCATATATGTCTTACTGAGTTCATTAAGTTTACTAGATCAACATGGTAAAAACAAGATGCAAACAAGGGAAGAAGTCATTTGGACACACAGGGACTCAGCCATGACCAGCCCGCATTTTCGGGCTGGTGTAGAAATGGCCTAAGTCTTCATTTCTCCAGCACCTTTCATCAGTGGAAAGAGTCCTTTAGTTGGAGAAACCTCCTTCCATCAAAGGAAGAAAATCTTTTGGTCCAAACTATGTATTTTACAATATACATTTTAAAGGAACAATACTTTGTTTTTAAATTCCAAAATTCCTTGCCCCAACCAAAAATGTTGACATGTATATCTTATCTCAAAATATTAGACTGACCATTACTTTAAATACCATCTTAATGTTACATCATGAAATACACTGTTTGTAATGTTTTATTGACATTTAATTTTTTAAAAAGTAAATAAATCTGAAAAGTTCCCTTCTACTGTAGAGATTGTTTTGCATTTGTCTGGGCTTGCATATGATAATGGACAAGACAGGGAGAAGAGCAAGACTGTCAAAAAATGTGCTCCTTATATTTCTGAAGTCTATGAGCTCTATGCATCAGCTCTGTAGCTTTTGCATAATTTTCTGTCCCAGCCTTTCTGTACCCATTGTGCAATTACATGTTACTCTTGAGTAGAGCAAAGCCTTTAAATGAAACCATAATTCTGGCAACCTGGCCAGCCATACGTGCCATGGTCCATCAAGTACAACAAAAACCACTGCTATGTTTATATGTCTGAGGAAGTCAGTGATGATAATGCTCACAACTTTGTTGAAGGCTCATCCCTTCTTATGTCACGATAACATTAAGATGAACCAGTGCTGGACCTTTCAGTTATCCCTAAATGACTTCCTAGGCAGCTTCGCTCTATCCTTAAGTTTCTTGATGAATGATGGGAGCTTGATATGACTTAAGGAGACAGCTTACCAGCATCGCTTACTGGATGCTGCAGGCAACAAGAAGGTAATTATCCAAGCCTAGGATATTCGTCTGCAAGGATGTTGAACCTCATTCATCCTTAGGGCCAAGTTCCATTTTGGAGAAGCTCTTTGGGGGCCATGTTCCAGTGGTTGGTGGGGCCAATAGCAAAAGGAGTGGGGCCAAAATACCCCAAATGCCACCATGTTTTAGCTGAAAACTCTTACTGCCAGTAACTAAGCCTCAGGAGTATTTCATCCTATTAGAATGGGGAAAACCTACACAAAAGCCAGGAAACCACCAAATGGTTAGTGATTGGAGAAAAGGCGGTGTGGCCAGGGAAAGGAGTGTGGCCATAAGAGGAACCTTAGAGGGCCAGATTGGGACCCAGGCCTGAGGTTCTGCACCACTGCTCTAATGCAGGGGTGGGCAACATGTAGGCCAAAACACCTTACCATTGGCTATACTGGGCTAGGGCTGATGAAAGTAGAAAGCTACAGGTTGCCCACCCATGCTTTACTGTTTTAGAAATGTGTTTTGTAGAATATAACTTTAAAGATGGGTTTACTGTGTTATTAGCAGTTTCCCAGATACAAGCTCTCTGCCTTTAACAGCTTCATACAACGATGGCCATGTGTCCCACATTACAGGGGACAGTCCTCCATTTGACAATGTCCCCTATTAGAAGGACTCTCCTGTCGAAGTCCAGTTTAGAGATAAAGAATCATAAAAGAGAGGAGGGGACCTTGAAGTTGCCCATTAGCATCAGGTTGAGCGGGCATGCAGTCACCTCGTCCCCACTATGGTGAGATGCATTGTATGTCTATTTAAACTATAGTAGTTGTTTCTATATTTGCATCTATATATATAAATTAGCATATCCAAATTTCATTGTGCATACATCAGAAATTCAGTTACTGCAACTTTTCTCAGCCTTTGTTTATTTAAAGTGTCTTTGCTACATTCTCTGGGAAGTATCAAAGAGTTTTTCTACATGAGTCTTTTAACCACTACTTTACCAAGAGTTATGTTTTCAGATTCTTTGTGAGAGTAAGATCAGCTTCTCCCCCCCACCCCCCCGGGAGGTTTCTTTCTCTGCTTTTCTATATGTTCCATTACACAACCACTAGGTGGTGCTGTGGTATAGAATTGCACAAATTGACCAGATTTCATGCTACCATTCACAAAAAAACCAGACTTTCCATGTTAGGGAAATACACACATGCTTAAATGGTTGCAAACAAAGGGAGAGGCCCTGGAGGAGGAGGACGTCATGTAAATTATCTGCAAACCACAATGAATGAAGAAAGGCTCATGCAGAAAGGCTTCCGGTCTACCTGCTTGCCAGTGGGACCCACCATTTGTGCAACAGGGAGCTAGTGGTTTAAAATACAACCAGAAATGAGTGGAAACATTTGTTTCCAGAAAGGATCAGGTCAGTGGAGCTTGCAAAATGAAGCTCTGCTGACCTGTACCAATCAAGAAACAATCATTTCCAAGGTTTTGGACCACTAGCTTTCTGTTGTGTGAGTGGTGAGTCCCACTTGTGCAACAAAATAAGTGGGAGCACAGTGGCAACATTGGATGCTATCCTCTGAACCCAAAAAGAGCCCTGCTTCCCCACAATGGCTAACCAGACACGCATGGGAAGCACAAAAGGTGTCCACAAAGGCAGTAGCCTTCCAGGAACTTGTAATCATGTTTAGTAGCTCCAGACAGACTATCCTACATGACTGTTCTCCACAAATGGACCTAATCCTTTTTTAAAGTTATCTAACCTTTTAAACCTATTTCACAACATCACATGGCTGCTTCCAAAATAGCTCCTCATTAGAATAAAATCAATTCAATGGCTAAACTAAAATAATCATGAAACTCATTTAAAAAAACCCAGCATAGCCAAAATTAGAGCAGCCATCAAAGAATCAACAAACTAAAAAAAAAAGTCAATTCTGCAGCCACTAGCATGAATGTGCAGTGAAGGAGAAACCTTCATCCTGTGAGTGGTTTTTGTACATCTTTCCTGCGAAGACTGTAAATGGCATGCAGTTGTTTGTCTTTCATGTCTACGTTGCCCTAGTTTGCAAAAATAAAATCTAGGGTTAAGATTAAGAGCGAAATTAGTGTTTGCTTACCTGCAAAAGAAAAACATACAATCTGCATTAGTGACATAATGCAATTAATCACATTCAAATTTGGGATGAATGACTATATTGCAAACTGCATAGCATCTAAACAGATCTAACTCTCCTGCGCATTTCTTTAGCATTCTACCAATTTCTTGAATCATTTTCGGAATCATGACAGAGCTAAACACAGAAGCAACTTGAACCAATAGGAGAACAGTCTCTGAAAGTTATCTAGTGTATGAAACCCTTACATCTTCATCTAATAAAAATCTATAGAACAACATAGATGATTTCAGCTCTTTTCTCAACCCCAAAGAAATGAATCCCTCTCTCATTAGCCTCCACATAGGTTCAGATGTTATACATTGTGGTAATTATTTCCAAATCACAAGTGCAAACACTCACCCTGATTGGAAAATTAGCAGATTTCAAACTCGGATAATTTGTTCTTAATGAGGAACTTGTTGAACTGAATTTAACAATTAGCTCACTCCCTTTGCTGGCTGAATGTGGTGGGGTTAGGTGGATACGGTTCATGTAAGTACATAACTATTTTCAGCCAAAAAGAAAAGAAATCAGAGCTGTAATCCTGTGCACACTTTCCTGGGAGTAAGTCCCACTGTATATTTCTAAATATAGATATATATGATCAGACAGCACACACAAAAATCTATCTAGACCATTGTATGTGGTATTTTATCATTTCAGTGCTTTTCTGGAGCAGTCAATTCTGTGGTTGTGATTCATGAAAGTGTGGTATAGTTGATCATTCTTCAGAGACTTCAAAGTGGTACAAAAGAGCTACAGCTTCCTGTGGATGCAGACACTCTGTTCCATGATGCTATCTAGTCAAATAGCTTTTACAAGTATTTTAAGCATTACAAAACCTCTGAAACCTGTTCATGGGGGGGGGGGAGAGAATGTTTGAACCCACAGGCCACAATAGCTCTATCATACCATGATCAAGGGCTCTATCACACCAGCATTACAGCCCGCTGTCAAGGTGGGTTGTGTGCAAAGGATTCAGATAACATCGTCCATGTCCTGCCTTGACCTCGTTCCCCCCCCCCCCCCTTAGTGCTGTTTTTTGGCGTGAGGAAAGTCTGGTTATTCTGGTAAATCAAAAGGACAACGTGCTACCCTCAACATGTATTTTCATCTGTCATTTTCAATCCAATGTTCTGTGGGTGTGTTTTCAAGGGGTGGAGAGCCTTTTCTCCAGAGGGGAATTTTCAGCTTAAAAGAAATGTGGAAAATCAACCTGCCTTGCCAGCAGTGCCCTCATTTTTTAAAAAATAAAGAGATTAAATTTGGCACAGTGATAGCTCTTAAGGAGGGCTTTCAGTGCACCAAATTTGAATCAGATTGGGATATCCCTTGATTTTTTATGTTTTTTAAAAAATTCCCCCTCTTAAACCTGTTTCCTCATAGTTCACCAGTGTGAAGGAACGATCTTCCATTGCTTCCACTACAGATTTGCTGGTTCCCTTACTCAAAAGTAAATTCCATTGATTTCAACTGCATTTACATCCCACTCATACTAATGCATGTTTACCTTTGAGTAAACCCCATTGAATAGAGAGAGCCTTACTTCTGAGTAAACATATGTAGAACTGACTTTTAATATTGTGGTCACTCAGAAGCTTTCTTTTTTAAATCTTAAAACAGAAAACTAGAAAGAAGTGCTTTGCAACCCCATGCTAACATCCGAGGTCTTACTTCTGTTTACTCAGAAGTCTCTCTCGGTTCAATGGGGTTTACTCAAAGATAAGCCTCCATCTGATTTTACTATGTTCATGCTCCAAAGCCTCCAGGCAAGGTGAGGGGAACGGGGTAACCTAGGCAACAGGGAATAACCATGTAGGGAGGAAGAGCGCGGTGTCCAACTACCACCAACTGATGAACTGTAGGGGGAAGTACAAAGGCGATCTAGGGGGGATCTCAACAGAAGAACAGCAATACGCTGGTGTGCACGAGAGGTGTAAAGATTAATGAAACGTAAAAGCGCAAAAGGTGTAAGTTGATCAGGCTTTCACATGCTATGGAAAAGAGGGTGGATAATTCGAGGGTAAACCAGGGCAAACGTGCAGGTGTGATGGAGCTCCAAGTCTCTGAAAAACTGTAATTTGTACCCAGCCAAAGAGCTGGCTTGTCATCCTATGCATGTTTACTCTGAAGAAAGGCTCCAGTTTTCAAAGGAGTAAACCCCCAAAGAACAGTGCATATAATTTCTTTATAAGCCTAATTTAAATGTGCAATCAGTGCTGTGTTAACTGCTTGAAAATGCAATAGTATGTAGTAATTTTTGCTAGGTACAGACTAACAATCTTGGTTTAACAAACTATTATTTATTAGAGCAAGAATAAGCATTGTCGCACATGTGTTCCCTTCTTTCATTCCTTGTTCCTTATCTTATGCCCATACTAAGTCATATGCTATTCTATGTGCTACCACAGCTATGCATATCAATGGGATCAGTGTGTAAAATATTTGGTCGTAGTTATAGGGATAATCTGAATCACTGTATTTAGTCATTGTAAAGGCAACATAAAATACTTCCTCCCCTCTCCTTTGTTGTAATTCACCAGTTCACAACTTGGAATGAAGTTCCATAAAATACATGATTTTATAGCAAATAAGAGTACATTGTTTTATGACAGATCTGTAAAAATTAAACAGTGTAAAAATTAAACTGTGACATTGTAAGATAAGTCAGTTTTCCGTCTAGTTTTTGTTTTACTTTTCTTCACTTTAAGAGTTGATTGGTTTTCATCATTATCGGTATCTATACCCAACACAACTAAATTTGTCATCCTATAGACACCACCAGGCAAATATGAAAAGATGGCTAAAGTTGGCACTAGTGAGCTCTCTTTCTAATAGTTCTATCAATCACAGGAATATTTCTTCACATGCAATGAGCAGGGGATTGGACTTGATGGCCTTATAGGCCCCTTCCAAATCTTATTATTCTATGATTCTATGAAATATTAGAGCATCTCTACATTAAGAAGAAAACACCCTTACCAGGTCTCAGATCTTTTTGCATTCACAATTGCAGCAACCACGTGATTTTGAATTGAAAAGGGAATGCTGTTGCAGCCTATTCTTTTCAATGAAACAACCATCTAGTGGAGAAATAATTCCATTCATAAATTAGATACTGAATTATCTCTGTGATTTTTAACACGGGATTACTGGAGAAAACCGCAGAAGATGTCCTGGCTGTTGACAACATTATATAATCTACCGCAAACTTCCATGAGTGGCTGTTCACAAGCATGCTATAAGTTGCTCATTTAGAGATGCCTTTAGTCACTGTGCTATTGTATCAGTTTAGTCCCTCTTTAGCTCTGAATATCTAGTTAATGTGAATTTATTTCATGTGTACCAATATTGTTCTTTGCATTGCCATGTTACAGAAATGCTCTGCAGGTATAGCAAATGCATTGGTCAGAATGCAAACAAAGTAAGAAGCAATATTCCAGCTAACATATCATCAATATCTAAATGGCTGGTGTTTCCTTTTTTAAAAGGTTCGTTCCCATGCTGATCTTGATGTTCTGTTTTGTGGCTTTTGCTGCCTGGTCTGAATCCTGTGGAAGCTCCACGTCATCATATCTTTTCCTGTAGATAACTCGCGAGATCAGAGTTATGAGAAACATTTCCATAATGAGCAGTTGTTGATTCATATCTGGAAAATTTTAAAAAAAGGAACTGGTTTAAGACTGGTAATGAACTGTAGTGAGTTCAAATTTGTGTTTTTTTTCTAAATTGATGGAACGTGCAATGTTTACAGACCACAAGTATAGTTGGGTGTTTTTTTGCAGTGGACCTATAGGAATGGAGTTAATTATTTGCTCTCTTCCCTGCGTTCTTAATATCTAGACAAGTGTCTTAATGCAACCCTATTAGTTTAGATTTCGGTTGAGTCCTCTTCTCTAGAAGGATGCCTGGATCTTCCTGTAAGTTCTTTAGTTTCATGGTTATAGGAGGAAAACAGACTTGGTTACTACAGGTGTGGCAACAGAAATATCATACCAATATGCCCCGTTAAAAATATGTCACCTTGGGTGGACTTGGACAAGAAACCTGGCTTACCAGTGAGCTGATTTATCTTGCTATAATCTACCACAGACCAGCTTCACCAAGCACTTTTGAGGAGAAACAATGTGCAAATGTAAAATAAACAATAATAATTAGAAAATTAAGCCCTGCCTCATGTGTCAAATACCATGATTGAAAATGCATGTACCTGGAAGCAATTTCCATTGTGGCAAATCAAGCAAATCTTCCATATTTGTAACACTTTGCCTATGCTATCCAATTTGGAAATTCAATAATTAGATGCCTCTAAGCAGGGCTGGCACTACCATTGAGGCCACTAAGGTGGCCGCCTAGAGCGCCAACCTAAGAGGGGTACCGGGCGCACAGCGCAGCACTCACACACGTTGGCTGAGCTGCCGCTGGCCCAGCAGGCTCTAGGATTCAGCTGGGCCTGGGCGGCTGAGATGGCGCCCCGCGCCCGCCCAGCCAAAGTGAAGCCAGGGATGCTGGGGTGGTGGGGGTGCGGCACGTTCGGACTTCCGAAACACACTGGAGCTGCCCTCCCAGAGCTGCTCTAGCCTAGCGTCAGAAGGCAGCTCCATGGCACACACGTTCGGACTCACCTGGCCAGCACACAGGAGAAGGCCTGCATCCTGAGAGCAGACATAGAGCCCCGCCCATTTCCTCTCGTCGCCTTTATGCTTGCATCAGGGCTATGAGAGGTAAGGGGCGGGGATCTGTTTTTGCTCCCCTTACCTCTGAGCGGCTCTGGGAGGGCTGCGTTTTTCATTCTCCCATCCTGGGAGCGAACACGGAGCCCCACCTCTTACCTCTTGTCGCCTTGACATAAGCATCAAGGCGATGAGAGGTAAGAGGTGGGGCTCCGTGTTTCCTCCCGGGATGGAGAGTGAAAAAAGCAGCCCTCCCAGAGCTGCTCCAAGCTGAAGCCAAATGCAATGCGAGGGCCAGGGGACTTTCCAGAATGCTTGCAGCAGCCTCCGCCTCCCCCCAGCGCAGGAAAAGAGTGAAATTGGCCAGGGGGGGGGCAGAGGACATGTTCCGTCCTCCAGCTCCCACCCACCAGCGCGAACTAGCCCTCTCCTCCTGGGCTGGTACAATCACCAGCCAAGGAGGAGGGGAAGAAGAAGATAGAAGAAGCAAGCAGCAGGAGGAGAAGCAGCAAATAGGAGGAGAAGGAAGAGGAAGAGGAAAAGGAAACAGCAGCAAGGAAAGAAGCCGCAACAGGTAAGACTAAGGTGTGGGGGTGCACATGCTGGCAGTGTGTGTATTCATGTCTGAATGGGGTTTATGCTTTATTGAAATCAATGGGACTTGATAATAATGTGTTGCTGGTGACTGATGGAATAATTGTGGCTTTTTCCTGCTGCCCCAGTTCTTTAATTTCCATAGCCAGTGGTGTATATTCAAGGCTGTTGGGTAAACCCCACTACCAAGTGATGAAAGGGGATGGATTATGTGTGAAAACAAGAACCATAGCTTGCAGAATCTAAACATCCCCATGTCTCTCGGCCCATAGCTCAGTGACAGCCTGTAAGCTTTGGAAGCGGAAGGTCCCAGGTTCAATCCCTGGCATTTCCAGCTAAAGGCACCATATTGTTATTGGGGGGGGGGGGGGAGAGATACAAATTTCTGCCATCTGTTCACCTTTCCTGACTAGTCCTGTTGTAGTGGCCCTAAACTCGTGTGTGTAAGCATATGAATGTGTGTGTGTGTGTGGGGGGACATTACACCCTGCACATTATTCTACTTGTTTGTGAGTGGTAGAGGAATGCATATGTGAGAGAGGGAGTATAACAGCATGAAATACTCTCACCAATGAAAAAGTTGTCTTCTTGATTTTTTTATGTGCCATTTGTCTGTCTTTAAATAAGTTGAGAGTGCACCTGGACAATGTAATAATGTAGCAGCTCCCCAGACATTTTTCACCTCTCTGCCCTGTGAACAAAATCTCCTTTTTACTGTTGTGTTTGCAAAGGCAGAGGTATGCATTACACCGAGTGCCCTTTAGTTCAAAAGGATTTGTGTGCCAAAACATTTTCTTTTGTATTTGGGAAAGATAATCAAAAATTGATTATTACTTATTCTTGCAATTTAAAATAAATTTAGCAGTTTCAAGTTTTGTGCTTATTTTTTCTACAAACCATCTCTTCTTAAACATCGAAGTTGGCAATTTTTGGGTGTTTGTGAAAGTGGCTCACCTTGCCTAGGGCGCAAAATAGTCTGGCACCGGCCCTGCCTCTAAGAGGATTCTGGATTAAAATATGGAATTCCAAAGGCCAATCCAATGTAACTCAGTTTCTTGGAACAAGAGCAATTGAGCTTGTCTTCCCTTTGAGGCTTCCCAGATGGGAGACAGATGTGCCAGATAATTAGTAATTGATGATGGGCTCATTGTTATTCTTAGATAATTCCAGGCAAAGGATGCTAGTTTTTGCACTTGGGGCACTAATAACTGAGTCAGTAATAACACAGGCATTCTATTAACGCCCACATTAGATATACAGCAACCTAGCATTCAGTGGAATTGTAAATAGTCTAAAAAAGCAATTTGATGGACCATAAAAAAAGGAATGTGATCAGATAAAACAGGGGTCGGGGAGCCTCTTTCAGCCTGAGTTATAGTGATGCTGTGTTGGGCCACATTCCATTGGCTGGTAGGACCAAAAGCAAATGTGGCATGGTCGTCAACAACAACAAGACTGTAGCTTCTCTTACTGCTAGTAAGTAAGCCTTAGAAGAGGCATTTCTACTATGTCGAAAAACTGCACAAAAGCTGGGAAACCACAAAACCGTCACTGGTTGGGGGAAACAGGTGGGGCCAGACGGAGTCAGAGAAATAACTTTTGTTTCATATACATATCTTTAACATATGGGATTCTGGAATGTTTTTATTATATATATATATATATATATATATATATATATATATTGTTATAAGCATCAATCTAATTAAGAGGCTTGAATTTCAGTGATACTGTTTAGAAATAGAAATGTATCCTTAGGAATGCAACTTAATGGAACATAAATGAAGTAACAATAGTCATGTTTAAGGAAATACTGAACATGTAACACTGTGAGCAATCCTTTCAGATAACTACCCCCACTTCTGGGTGCTAAACATGTCTGGTAAGCCTAAACTTAACATTTTTTCTCTCTGTTTGGAGCCTTGACTTCAATTGATTATGAAAGTATCATGTGTTTGAATCTATGCAAGTATAAGCTTTGTATTTAGTATTCTTATGCTGATATTTTCATAATAAGGAAGCAAAAGACATATCTTGCCTGAGAGTGATTTCTGGAAAATAGAATGCTCTGGATATCCTATATCTAAAGTGAAGCACTAATCTTACTCTAAAATGGTGTCTTGTTGTGTGAGACAACCAAATATGAATCAAACAGGTAGTCTGGAGTTGTCTACATACAGATAGGTTCTTTTGAGAGAACCTCTGAACAAGGGCATATGCCATACCATTTGTTTTATCATGGGAATTTCTTCCAAATAAATATTCTTAAGACTGCAGCCTGACAGTGTTTTCATGCATGAAATTTAAAATTGTCTTCCCATTTCTCTCAAGGTACTTATGTGAACCTTTGATCGTTATTAGAAAAGCGAAACAGAGGTATTTGTAATTCAAACGAGCAGTCTGGTCAATGGAAGACTTGCAATCATATTACAAACTGACTAAAGCAAACCAGCTAAAGGAAAAACAACTTTAATCCTTACATGTAAAAACATCCTTACAGTGTGATCCTATGCATGTTTATGGGGAAATAAATTGCCCTGAGTTCAATGGAGTGGACATCCTGGCAATGTATGAGTGGGCAGCCTTTTGGGCTCCAATGCAATGCTGGGTAGTTGGTTGGGGCGCACATGCAGACACACAGGTGCACACATGTAATGGTATAAATAGACAGGAACTGTGGTTGGAACTTTTGGATTTGGTTTTTTTCAAAAGGAAAACTGCAGCTGTATGGGGGAGTGGAATTCAGGTCAATATCATAGAGCAACAAGAAATAGAGCTTAAGGGCTTCTTTAAACAAGTGATACCCAGTGGAATTTTAGGATTTTAAGATGTTTTAATAATGTACACTATGTTTTTTAATTCAGCTTTATGTATTTTATATATTGTTGTTCCCCACCTTGATCCAAACAGAAAGGCGGGTAAGAAATATTATATTATTATTATGACAAAGAAATCTGAAAAATCCTAAAAGTGTTCTGTTTCCCACGAGAAAATGTACAAGCACCAAACACTGACAATCAACCCGCACCCCTCCTGGATCAATAAAATTCACCCCCTTCCTGCCATTTGTCCTCCCTGTCGAATTACATATCACAGAACCTTGCATTCCTGATCTTTGCTGCATGTCACTCAGACAGTAAGGACTCATCCTTTCTTTTGTGTAAACATCCCAAGACCCCTGACTGGGCAATTTACAGCTATCAGAGCAGGCTCTGGTACTTTCTGTTGCCCTTGGTCGCCCCTTATCAGAGGACAAAAATTAACACTTGAACCAGGTATAGTTAAAATAGTAGAAAGCATTGTTTATGCAGCTTTTACTGCTTTTAAATTACATATTGTTTTAACTTGGTTTATGGTTTAATTTGTTTTTAACTGTGCATATTTATTGTTTTATACTGTATATACTGTTTGTTCTGACTTTATACTGTTAGTTTTACCCTACCCAGTGCCTGTTTACCCTACCCTGTGCCTGTTTGCATCCTCTTCCCCTCCTTATTGTTTTATTATGATTTTATTAGAATGTAAGCCTATGCGGCAGAGTCTTGCTATTTACTGTTTTACTCTGTACAGCACCATGTACATTGATGGTGCTATATAAATAATAATAATAATAATAATAATAATAATAATAATAATGTATGCTTTTATCTGTATGCTGCCCTGAGAACTTAATGATATAGGGAGGGCTATAAATGTTTTAAATAAATAAATAGATTAGTTGATTTGCAACATTTATGGGATTTGTAATCAATCAAAGGGAGAGGGAGGAGGGAAGACTAAGTTTTTCAAAGCATCTTTGAACGTATATAAGATTGCTGGGTGTTGAAAGACACCAGAGAGTTTGGCCCTCAGCTTGCTGGAGGTTGCCTTTCTCCTATATGTGTAGAACTCTGAATAAAAGCCTTTGTATAGGGAACTGCCTGGACTTCACTTCATCCCTGCCTTGTTTATTTCCCTGACAGTGATTTATAGGACACTCGTGACTGGCCACTCACAAAAGTTTGTGGGTCAATCTGTTTTACTCTGTACAGCACCATGTACATTGATGGTGCTATATAAATAAATAATAATAATAATAATAATAATAATAATAATAATAATAATAATAATAATAATAGCCAGGATATCTCCCATGGTTTGTCCCCAGTAATCTGTGTCTTTATAAAAGAGATAATCCAGCATCTATTTATGATGGGATTTATTCCACCACTAGATGGTGCTGTTTCACTGCATTCTATTCTTTTCAATTCAAAATCAGGAGGTCACTGTTCGTCACTGTCTGAAGGAGCCTGTTTTGAATGCGAAAAGATCCGAGGCGTGATAAGGATGATAAAGGTGGTGGTCCTAAGGTAGAGAACCTCTAACTCTTCCTTCCTGTGCCAATTTTCTGATCGGACCATCTCTCCTCACCTGTCAGGATCAGGTCTGTTCTCCCTAGTGTGGGGAAGGGGTTGTCAATCAGAGTCAGAATCTAAAGAAGAAGAACCAGAAATTTACCAGCCAACACAGGAAGCAGGAAAGGAGATTCTCCAAGACTCTTCAGGAGGGAGAGGGGACATCAGAACTGACAGATCCCAGTGTCTGCCACAGGATCAACAGGGCGAAGTTGAGAGGAGGTGACAGGCAGTCTCTTGGGGTAGTGGCTCATGAGAGGCTTCTCAAGGAAGACCCTCCCTAATGAAAAGTGTCTATAGGAATGTTGGGAACAGCCTTCCTTGACTTGAAAGCAACTGCCTAGCTTTGTTAGTCAAATTAAGCTTAGAGCATAGTTCACAGCATTCACACACCCTTCAGGTGAGAAGAGATGTTTGTTGAATAAAGCATTGTGGTTTACACAGCAGATGTCTTTATTGTCTCAAACTGGCAGGGGGGCTTGGAATCATGACATCATCCATTTTCGAAGCTGCTATTGCAATTCAGATTAGAAAAAAGGACACTCTTCCCACAGTGACATATTCCTGATCTGAACTAGGGTCCATTTGCCTTTTCAAAAACAAACAAAAAACAAACTACCACCCAATAATGGATCTCTCACTCTCACATATAGCTTGACCCTTACAGCACCATCCTACACATGTGTACTCAGAAGTAAGTCCCATTGGGTGACTTTGGGCCAGTCACAGACTCTCAACCCAACCTACCACACAGGGTTGTTGTGAGGATAGAAATGGAGAGGAGGAGGATTATGTATGCTGGATTGAGTTCCTTGGAAGAAAAAAGGCAGGATAAAAGTGCAATCAAACAAGTGGGAATCACCTAGTGACATGTGGAAGATTTGGCTCCCAGACCTGAAGTTCAATACCCATGGGGTATAGGATGGCAGGCAAAGCATACTTCAGATGGAAGTCAGACAGTAAAAATTCAGAAAACAATTATATCCCCCCTTTTTTAGTCTTTACACTCCTAAGCATGGAAAATTCTGTCCAATAGAAGTGAACCTAAAGAGGAATCCACTTTATCCTGTCAAAACAACTTAAGTCCAAGTGACTTACAAGCTCCTCTTGCTAAAGATGAAAGTGGGGGTGTGCAAGCGATTGCCCCTTGCATAGCCACGATGTTGATGATGGTTGCTTGGAGCTGACTCAGAATAAGGACAAACTGCAAAAAGGCAAAGAGAGAATAAATACACAAAAGGCCATTTTGTTTCAGAGTGACTATGCTTTAATAAATTAAAAATGCATTTTTTCCCACCTTCAATTAAAATAAATCCTGCTCAGGGGGATGACACCAACAAGCATTATCCCTTTGGGGTCATTCCTGCAGAGGTGGCACAAGAGTCAGGGTGCTAACCTGTTTGGTTCATGTTGAGAGAAGAACTGGTAGTGTATACTTTGGGGTCTTCCTGTTGAGAAAAGGAGGTGCCCAAGGAGAAGAAAAAATGCTCAACTGCCAGTCATTGACCTGGTTCACACGATCAAAACAGCCCACTGTGTAGCACGTGCTGATGTGTGTATCTGCCATTTTGAATATTCAGCAACTGACCATGATTTGTCATTTCATACAAACCCGGTTAACATGTGTTACACAAAGGTTAAATAACATTAGGGTGACCATATGAAAAGGAGGACAGGGTTCCTGTATCTTTAACAGTTGTATTGAAAAGGGAATTTCTGCAGGCGTCGTTTGTATATATGGAGAAACTGGTGAAATTTCCTTTTCATCACAACAGTTAAAGCTGCAGGTGCCCTGCCCTCTTTTAAATCTGGTCACTCTAGTATAGCTCCTGCAGCTTTAACTGTTATGATGAAGAGGGAATTTCACCAGGTTCTCCATATATACAAATGACACCTGCTGAAATTCCCTTTTCTATGCAAGTGTTAAAGTTACAGGAGCCCTGACCTCCTTTTCATATGGTCACCCTAAACAACATAACCTCACATAACTCATGGCCCCTGGGTTCGTATGTCATGACAAGCTGCAGCCCAGTGATGAATATTTAAAGCAGACAACCACAGCCCACGGTTGTCTGTTTGATCATGCAAGCCAGCCCATTGTATATATGTGAGTGTTTTGTAACTCCCTCAGCATGGACTAATTGGGTGGTGAGAGAATGAAGATTTTATAACATTTTCTGCTATCTCTGTCTGGGTGGGTACGAATGTACTTGCATTTTTATTTTATTTTAAAGCTGCTATAATGTTAGAGAATTTGATGGACTGGATAGGTTCAAATGTTAACATATTTTATAGAGATGTTTTCTCCTTCTATTGCCCTATGCCTTTTGTTTTGTTTTGATATGTCTAGTGATATGAATCAGTTAGTGAAATGCTGCCATTTTTATAGTTTAAAAAAAAACTTTTGTTGTTTTCATATATTTAGGGAAATGAATTAGTGATTTTGCTATTCTGTTAGTTAAATGTGTATATTATATTTTATATAATTATGGGTTTCTTCCAACATTGTGTAAGTGGACTTCTTCTCATGAAACAGGATTTCCCCTTTCTCTTCTCTCTCTTCACGCCCCTTGCAAAACCCTGCTCTGGAATGTCCCACGACCCTCCTACTTCAAAAAGATATAGTGCCATCTAGTGTTCTATAATAAAACATATAGAGGGGGGGGGACTGGAAAAAGGCACGTGGAAAGGAGCTGATCTTAATCCCTCAAAGAATCCGGAAGCAGAAGTCCCGATAAGGGTGTGAGATAAAAGCTTCATGTAGAAATGCTCTTAGAAGTAAGTCCTATTGAGGCTCTTCTTATGTACTTAATTTGTCCCATTGATTTCATTGGGACAAGTACATAAGAAAAGCCTTCCTGGTCAGATCAAACGCTTGACTAGTCCAGTATTCTGTTCCCACAGTGACCAACCAGTCTTATCCTCCATGAGTTTGTTTTATTGCCTTTTAAAGCCAACTGAGTTGGTGGCCATCACCACATCTTCATGAAAAGGAATTAGTTAGTTATGACTTAACTTACATTCCATTGTTTTCAATGAATTGAAAACTAACTTCAACTAAGTTGCAGTGTGATCCTCTACATGCTAACCTCAGGGTTAATCCAATTAAACTCAAATAGGGCTTACTTCTAAGTAAGGATTGCAGTATTACCCTGTGGAGTGGCCCAGAACCCCACCCCCACCCCCAGATAAATAAATTGCAGTATACTGAAACAATTTGAACAATCCTAGTTTGACCAATATTTATCGTATCTTTTTGAAGTACACTTTGGAGTTTTAATATTGTACTGATATATCCACAAAGCTTTCTCCATGCACAGGAAAAGGAACTCAGCATGTGCCATGCTTCCCAAAGACTTCATGGACTGTAAATATTTCTGTTCTCCATTGTTACCCAAAAACATAGAGTGAGGTTATCATGAAACAGGAATGAGCTCCAAAGATAATATTTCAGACTTAAAAAGCACAGTTTTAAGTAATCAAGCTTTTTAAATACAGCTTTTTGATAATTGGGCTATATGCAATGCTTTATGAGCAGATTTCCACTCATGCAATATAATTTCCACTTCCTCTCCTTCCCCCTTGCACCCTCCCCACAAATCTGCTCCAGAGGGTCCTGAAACTTTCTGGAACAGATTTGGGAGCAAAGCAGGGAGTTGTGGGAGGGGGGACGGGGGAACCGTTCCATCAGTGGTGTCCATTTCATTGATGAATGGAGACCACTGGCACAATGCTCGGATACCTGTTTTGTTTTGCCAGACTTGACTAGAACTGATCTCAAGGAGAAGCAAAATCAAGACCTGCAACAAAAAGCTCCATCACACTGGGGGTTAACACGCTCCCTACCTTTGCTTCTCTGCCTGTGTTTTCCTTCCTCAGTTACTTCCTCTTTTCAAAAGAGGAAGTACACAACGAGCACGAGGCCCATTGAGTCCACTGTTCTAATGGTGCTGCTTTTCCTGCACACAGCAGGAGAGAGCAGCAATTCCAAGTTTAAAAAAACATCAGACTTAATGAGGGTTTTTTTGTCATGCGAGGAAGGCCAGAAGGGGCGGAAGGCATGCGGGAGGCAGACAATGTCATGTGAGGGACCTGAGCAAACTCCGTGAGTGCTCAGTAACGAGCGTGCAATAAAACACTCGTTGGATGGAGCTTAAAGTCTCAACTTTCTTACCTGATAAAGTGCAAATTTAGGAGTCATCTTCTTGCAGTGAAGGAAAACTCGAACATGTTGAAACGTAATTCCAATTGGCCACAGGGCAATCATTGTCAGGATACCTATGAAGCAGTTGATCCATATGGCAGTTCCACTGAGAGATAACTAAAAGGCAAATTTACCAGATGCACAGACTATATTCCATGGCCGGTCATCATGTGCTCTAAGCCAATGATTATTCATACAAGAAGTCATCATATATGTGTTTCCTTTTGAATTTAAATAAACTTAATTAACTTTCAGCAGCACTGAAAATATCCCATTTAACCCCATGTCTAGTTTAAGAACATAAGAAGATCCATGTTGGATCAGAGCAAGGGTCCATGTAGTCCAGCATTCTGTTCACGGGAAATCCACAAGCAGGACAGGAGTGCAGCAGCAGCAGCATCCTGCCCATGTTCCCCAGCAACTGGTGTACATAGGCATACTGCCTCTGATACTGGAGGGAGCATATTGCCATCATGACTAGTAGCCATTGATAGCCTTCTCCTCCATGAATTTGTCCAATCCCATCTTAAAAGTCATCCAAAGTGGTGGTCATCACTACATATTGCAGTGCGCTGTGTAGATTGACCCTCAACACCATACCTGGATCAAGGTAACTGCTGATAACTACAAGAATGTCTGATGTTACAGAATGGTGATCTCTTCCACACTGACTGAGGGTGGTAACTGACTGGGGAACCTTTGAAGCAGTCAATGCATATAGCCACTTCACTGATTTGATAACAGGAGCTGAATTTACACAGATCCCTCCAGTACTCTACCCTTTTTGAAGCACATACTGCTAATCCCATCTTGTAAAGTATCCTGCTTCTCTTGGAAGGTTTTACCAGCCAGAAAAGGAATGGATACAACTTATAGGTGTCCTTTCACAGTTGCCCAGATGCTATCCACCCATCAGTGCAGATGGAGGCAACTTGGAGGACTCCAGGTATTTTAGACTACTACTCTCAGAATTCCTGACTACTGGTGATGCTGGCGAGAGTTGCCTACACCTGCATTACTGTGTGATACTTTCTGTAACTGGTACAAATAAACAGGTCAAGACTGAGCCTCTTGCAGATGGAGGAAACCTTGGTGACCCCAAGATCTGCAAAGTAAGTGTCATATTTGTGGCATCCATCATCAGATGAAATCATTAGTTCTTAGGTCATATTTCAATGAGTTATTAGAACATTCCACCAGCAAATGCACTGGCTGAGTGTAGAGAAGTTTCTTGCCTAGGACTAGTGCATTTCCAAAAAGGAAGATTTCTTTTAAAATAGCTTCAACATGGGGTCAATCCCCAACATACATGTTAAGTTGTCTATTCTCTTGCTTCCCCATGAGTTACTTACTATTTTATTTGCCACTGATCTTGCATGAGTTGTGTTATGTAAAAATGGTGGCAAATAAAACAGTAAGTTGGAGCACAACAATAGACAACTATTTGGAATATTGGAACAGATTTTGAATCACAGCTTTCTGCACTAGCCAGTTTTTTCATGAATAGCAACAGCTGGCCTGCTTTTTATATATATTTTTATTTTTGCCTTGCACCTTGACTATGTTATAGCTATGCACCTGCTGCAGATTAATCGTACAGAGCTACAATTTTGACCTAGAAGTACTTTGTGCTTCTTGTCCCAGTATCATGCAAGACAGATGATTTATGCTTACAATGCAGTTAACACTTTTCAGTTTTAAAACTGTTCAGTGCTCAGGTATTTGTTAAGTTTGGATGAGTATTCCATAATCTGCTTACATCAGAAAGGCTGTAGTTTCTGTTGGTCCAAAGCACTACTGAGAGAAGCAGCAGCACAGGGCAGAGGAAAGCAAACTGGAAAGTCCCCAGCTTCAGTAAAAATAGTGTGCGCCTGCAAAATAAATAAAAAAAAGAGTGGGTAATCTCAGCAAAGACTGAGGTGGCCATTCTGATTTACTGACATCAGTGGCTATATTGCCATAGAAGTAGCAAAGGAATGTAATATTATGAAAGGGTGCCCGCCTCAAACACATGGTAGGAGATTTCCTGAAATTTCCTGAGCTAAATCTGGTGCATTTAAAGTCTCTGTAATATAATTAGCTGGGTTTCTAGTGTGTGGATAGTTTCATGATATATAGTTCAGTTACTAGGTGGCACTTGACTTAAGTTGTAACTTAGCGGAGTCAGGAGTTTCCTGTTACTGTTTTGTTCTTGTTTTAAAAAGGCAATAAAGTTCTTGTCTAGCTGTGCCCTCTAACTCTTTTATGACATGCAGGCACTGTGATCCAATAGCTATGTGGAATTACAGCAGAACACCAATGTGGCTATAATGGCATCCTATGCACATCAAATCTTTCCTTTGTACCTGAGATTCTATTTTTTGCCTTATCATCTGTCTGCAAGGATGTATTCACAATGCTGTCAAAGATGCCGCATACGTGAGTTGTCTGCAACACATCCCTCCTTCACCCAATTGTATACTAATGAAGCAGCTTTGTGCAACAACACAAATGATGGTAGCTCTTGTTCATATATCAGTGTTGGGTGTTACTAGCAGGTCCAGCACCAGGGTTGAAGGAGCCCTTAGTAAAATGCTGTCCTGTGGGCTACCCTCCTACAGTGGTGGCCTCCCCAGGGCTCCGGTGGTCTTACATCTGTGATGGGTGGCTCCAGGCAGTGTTCATGTTTTTACACTGCAGTGCCCTGGAAGTCAACTCAACCTTTGGGGGTATTATTGGAAATAAATATGGCAGTTGCTTGGAGCCAGTATGGGGGTTGATGTTTTGAAAAGAGGGTCCAGAGCAGGTATGAGCACCAGGCCCTGGCAGTTACTGAAAAATATCAGGTGCTGACATTACCTTTTGTTACTGGTATGATTTACAGTCTCTGCACTCTCTCCTAAACCTCAAGCCTTGAGCTGAGCCATGGAATATAGAAATATGTATTCAGTAGATGTATGATAATATCTGCTTTTCTTCCATCTTCTTGGAACTGTGCAAACAACTGAAGGTATATATTTTCTTAGTCAAAGTAGAAAATTTCGTCTGGCACTGAACCAGGAAGCCATCAATGCTGAAGTTAAGACAACCTGTTTTGTGTTTGCAGTCATTGTAGATTTGGCAAGCAAACATGAATTCTCATGTTAGGTTATCAGTGGATTTTTTATTTTATTTTATTGTATTTCCTTTAGCATTGATTCTAATACTAAAATGCACAGAGATGGAATAGCAAAGACTCTGTATGTTTAGCATCACGGAGAAGATTGGGGGTGTCCATTTACAATTCTGGTTCCATTGGTAAGATGTGATGGACTAGAATCATAGAATACTAGAGTTGGAAGGGATCTATAAGACCATCAAGTCCAACCCCCTGCTCAATGTAGGAATCCACATCAAAGCCTACATGACAGATGGTTGCCCAGCTGCATCTTGAATGCCTCTAGTGTGGGAGAGCCCACAGTACCATTTCCTCTGTTCCAGGAATCCATTTAAGCTGGAGATCAAACTTAAAATGTCTTTGAATGCCAGGACTCATCTGAGGGGCATGAGAAATATTACTACTAGAGAGAGTGTATCTGAGCATGGAGTGTCCTTCATGCTTGATTAACTCTTGTTGGTCCTTATGTATATGGTGCAACTTCCGAGAAATTTGTATTTTTCTTTTCTTCCCCCCCTTTTTTTTCCTTTCTTTAAAAGAAAATAACCATTGCTCTTTGCTCCTGAATTGTGACTCCACTCTGGCATACGAATTAGTCTAGCTTTAATGGCTCAGGGTCTACCTTTGGATGGTTTAGCATTGTACTTGATGTGATGAAGAACTGGGATTGCTGCTACAAGTGTGATGAAGTCACCATTACCCTCACTTTTGCCCTTCAAGCCAGAAGGGTTCAAGTGGAGTGCAGCAACATTGAGTAAGAGGGGGGCTGTTTTACCCCAACCCATTCCCCCGTACTGCCTTGGAAGTACTCATGCCCTGGACCAATGGGCCATGCTCTGGTTAGCAACCCTATTAAACTGCCACCCCAATTATATTTTTTTCCTTCCCCTCTTTATTTAGATCTCCAATCTTCACTTTGCACCTCAGACAGTCTCGTTAATGAAGGTAAGCTGCTATTTAATGTAGTCTGTGCTATATTAATGAACTTTGGCTTAATATAATTGCTCAATTAATACAGCCATAATTGCATAATAATGATATAATTATAGTGGCAATTTTTACTCCTGCAAATAATTACAGAACTATAAACAGTACAAACAAGTGTACAAATGAGCTGGCAGATCACCTCTTCTTGCTTTCTCAGGAAAAACTAAGGGCCTGCTGAAGAACATGTGAGTTGTTGATAGAGTCATGCCTCCCTAACCCACTGCGAGGCCCAAAATAGTCAAGGCGCTGAGGGGTCTGTGGATAGGTCTCCCATGGGTTTCACATGATTTCAAACTTGCTGGGGGAGTGAGAGGGAAAAGGCAGATCAGAGGAAAGCAAAGTATGTTTAATCCTTTCCTCCCATTCACTTTCCACAATGTAAATCCCCTCACCCAAGGGGCCTTTGGGAAAAGACCATAGCTCTGTGATAGTTACATGCTTTGCATGCAGATGGTCTCAGCTTCAATCCCAGGCAACTCCAATCCAAAGTATCAGGGACAAGGTGATGTGAAAGACACCTCTACCAGAGACCTTGGAGAGATACGGCCATTCAAAGTAGATAACGCTTGGCCAGATGGACCAATGGTCTGACCTGGTATGGCAGCTGCCTATCTTGCTTCCTATTTGTTCACACTTGCAGGGAAAGATATATATATCTCAAATCACTTCAACTTGCTTTACCAATTATTAGGCTCACGCTCTAACCCAAAGATGTGCAGGCAAGTTCAATTCTCAGGAACTGACGCACCACAGCGTCAGCGACATAAACTGGGACGTTGTTGCAGCGATGTCAAAAGATGCCCAGCGTCAGTGTTACTTTGTTGAGAGCAACCATTATCAACAGATGTATCATACCATAGAACTGATATAGGGGTATGGAGGTGTAGAAGAGAAGTAAGACATTATATCCCATCCTATAAGAATTCCAAGGGAGCTGCCATCCCAAAACTATAGGTATATTTTGCTAGTAGCTTTTAGAATTGTGATGAGACACTTAAACGCTGCCCTTGGGATGGACCTGCCTGTTTAGTCACACTCTGAATGTTGTGGAAACTGCTTGCATGCGTACCACTCTGTTCATTGGTGGTTTTCCAGCTATGTTCCAAGGACCCCAGGGATCCTTTGAGGCATATCAGGGGTTCCACAGAAGGTTCTCCACAAGGCATCTTGTCTGCTATTTCCAATCTCCCACTGGAACATATAGCTACAAGGAGATTTGGGGTGCACTCTGAGCCACCACAAACTTCAAAGGGAAACGATGAGGCCCAACAAACACAGCCAGCTACCCATCCCTCCACATAAGATAAACTTAGGAAGAATCTACACTAATGCTTTATAATGGTTTATAATGGTCTTGACAACTATTGGGGCACAGGTTATTATTCCATATACTGGTTTCAAACCGCTTTCAAAGTGTTATATCCTGCTTGGTGTAGATTTGGCCTCAGTGGAATACTTCTAGGGTGAGGCATTTTCTGAAACATGCAAGATACTGCTTTACTGATTGCAGCATAATCCTCTCTGCTCAAGGCATTGCAGCTAATGCCAAAGATACTACTGGGCAAGGTTTAGATCCTGCCCTTTCCCTAAACAACCCTCTTGATTATCCCAAGTCCCTTCCAAGGGGCTATCTAACCACACAGAAAGCCCCAGGGTGGGTGTGCATTGGCGCTGTGTTGATTATATGACACAGCAACAAACCCGCACCCACCCCTGGGCTTTCTGGCAAAGCTGCTGAGAAAAATGTTGAGAACTTACCCCGACATTTTCCTCTGGAGTGAGGCAAGTATGGTGCATCCACCATCTATCCTCGCTCTGGAGTCGTGGCCAGGCGGATGGCGAGCCCTGATTGGTTGTTTCCCACCCAGGCAGAGGGCAGGGCGTGGGTCTGGCAAGCCTACAGGCTACCGGAAAACCCATGCTGCCTCCCTTCATGTAAATTACTTACCACCACCCCACACCAGTGATGCCGCGGGGTTTGGCGGTGGAATGATGCCAACTCGGCGCCATGAAGACAGTCCCTAGTTCAAAGATTTTGCTTTGCCTTCAAAAAGATGCTCAGTCTTTGGCAGGTCTATGGAGGGTTTAGAGTGGGAACCCCCCACTCCAATCTCTTCTCTGTACAACTGGGGAGGGCAGTATCAAGAGACCACCCTTGGTGGAGGGTTGGAAACAAAATGGGCAAAGATGGCCATCCTCTAAGGCAGGGTTGGGGAACATCTTTCAGCTCGAGGGCCAAATTCCATGCCAAAGTGGGTGCAACCAGAGGCAAACAGGGTGGGCAAAATACCAACATATTTTAGGTTAATGCTTTTACTGCCAGCAACTACACCTTATGGGAGGTATTTCAACCTTTTAGAATGGGGGGAAAACACCGAATGATCAGCAGTCAGAGAAAGGGGTGTGTGGCCACCTGGGGAACCTCAGAGAGCCAGAATGAGATGCCAGGGCCTGATTGGCCCCTGACCATGAAGTTCCTCACCTCTGCTCTAGACAGTGCAGGAATCAGAACCAGGGTTTGCAGATGCATCCTGAAGGCTCGAGGAAGCTTCGGCGAATGCTCCAGTCTGATCCCTGCACTGTCACGTTCAATATGCACGAGGAGCCCTTTCTTCCTCGCAGAAATGAGGGCCTGTGATTTCAACGTGGCTGGGCAAGCAGCAGATTCCTCTCCCTTAGCATTCTGAACGGATTGGTTCTAATGAGAAACTCACCTATTGATGTGCACGGGTGGGAGGCAACGGCAGAAGCAACAGCATGGCCCTGTGCTAATCTTGAAGCGGTCATTCCCAAAGCGTCTGAGGAAAAGTTTTTGACCTCCACACTCTGTCAACATCATGAGCAGGAACTTGTGGTTTACTATAGCAAAAAAGCTAGCAGAAGGGGTGGGGAAGAAGCCATGTTTTATCCTTTATCTGGCAGCTATCCAACCTGTGTACATGCCCCACATTTCATACACGAAGGTATATTCGCTCCCCGCCCTGCCACCTCCACACACACAAATTAGAGTTCTGTTAATCAGCCATACTGCTGGTATTTGCATTGTGCTCTATAGATGTTCTTTTTCCATTGTGTCTTTTGCTATCTTTCTCCATTTTTCTTTCTTTCTTTATAATACCAATGTTAAAACATTTTTTGGGCCTACTAGTGCTGCTGACTTTATTTGTTTCAAGCAGAAAATTCTGTGGGTACCTTAAATGGCAGCAAATTGTCAATTAGTTATTATTCAATGCTTGCCTCCTGTGGTTGGAGAGTAGGGTGGGACATCTCTAGTTTGGAATCGCCGGTGGTAATCAAGAGATGGGAAGGAGGAATACCCAATACATTACCTGATCAACCAGAGCTTAGGTAATAAGCAGAAAAGTTAACGGCATTACCCAGCTCTACCTTTCCTTTTCATCAAACCCAGGTGAGGCAGTGACTGTCTTGAACCAGTGCCTGGGCACGGTAATGGACTGGATGAGGGCTAACAAACTGAGACTCAATCCAGACAAGACGAAGGTACTGTTAGCGGATGGTTCATCTGTCCGGCGAGGTGATGTTTGCCCTGTCCTGGACGGGGTTGCACTCTCCCTAAAGGATCGGGTCCATAGTTTGGGGGTGCTCTTGGATCCAGAACTGTCACTTGAGGCACAGGTGAACTCAGTGGCAAAGAGCACCTTTTATCAGCTTAAGTTGATATACCAACTACGCCCTTATCTGGACAGAGATAGCCTAGCTACAGTTATCCATGCTCTGATAACCTCTCGCTTGGATTACTGCAATGTGTTATATGTGGGGCTGCCTTTGAAAACGGTCCAGAAGCTTCAGCTGGTACAAAACAGGGTAGCCCGTTTACTAATAGGGACTGGCCGGCGAGATCACATTACGCCAGTCCTTTTACAACTTCATTGGCTGCCAGTCCAGGTCCGGGCCCGATTCAAAGTGCTGGTATTGACATTTAAAGCCCTAAACGGTTTGGGGCCAGGTTATTTGAAGGAACGCCTCCTCCCATATGTACCTGCCCGGACTTTAACATCATCTACAGGAGCTCTTCTCCGTGAGCCCCTGCCAAAGGAACTGAGGCAGGTGGGTACTAGAAGGAGGGCTTTCTCCGCTGTGGCACCCCGGTTGTGGAATGAGCTCCCCAGAGAGGTCTGCTTAGCGCCTACACTGTACTGCTTTCATCGCCAGCTGAAGACCTTTTTATTCTCTCAATATTTTAACACTTAATTTTAACTTAAATTTAAATCTTACTGTTTTAACTCTGTATTTTAATCTTATATCAATTTTGCTGTGTGGTTTTATCCTGGTTGTGCTTTTTATACTGTATTTTGTAATTGTGCTTTTAACCTGTTGGTTGTTTTATTGTGGTTTTAATTTTTGTGAACTGCCCAGAGAGCTTCGGCTATTGGGCAGTATAAAAATGTAATAAATAAATAAATAAATAAATAAATATCACCTGAGACCAATGCAGTTCCATCACCAACAATCTCAAAGCATTTTTAAAAATACCTAAAAAGCAGTTGAAGGGTCTCTGAACTGGACTGGGGCAGTGGCACAGGAACTGGGGAGGGGATCAAGTGTTTGTTTAACTGTTTTTCTCCTTGGCCTTTTTCTCACTCAATACCTAAGTTGCTATTAGGCCCATGAGGGGTGGGGGTGGGGTGGAATTAGGTACAGGTACCTTTATCACATTTGCTTTTTCATCCCTGTGGAAGTAACAACAGTCTCTCTCTCTCTCTCTCTCTCTCTGTGTGTTTTTGAGTCAATATCATTTGAGGAAATTGCATGGGGAGAATGACATAAATATTCCTTAAAGAAGTCAGGAAATTGAAAAATAGATTTCCTGCATAATGTACCTTAACATTGGCGTGCAGACAACAGGTTCAACAGGTTCAACTGAACCCCCTAATCTGCTGCTAAGCCCCGCCCACTCTTCAAATGCCTCTCTTCCAGGGCCATCAACTGAAGAGGAATGAGGTAACCATCTCAAGCCCAAGCCCGGGGAAACTTCCCTTTGCAGTGTGTGTGGGGGGAAAATGTGGGCCAAAGGCAGCTGCACAGAGCTCGACTGCGGGGAAACTGAGCCGCGGCTGCCCCTGCTCTTCCTCCTGCTCGCTCCTCCTCATGTGCGCAAGTGTAGCGGGCGGCGCGGCGCCTCCTTTCCTGCTGCTGAGGGAGGAGGAAGGGGGCTCTGCCGGGCAGGTGCAAGCAGCGCTGCCTGCCCCCGCGTCTCTCTGTGTGTCTAGCCCTACTCAGAAGCAAGCAGGACAAGACTTCTGAATGAATGACTCTGCAACACTTTTAAAGAGCATCCCAAATTCAAAGTCTCTGTATGTCTACTCACAAGTAAGCAGGTCTCTGGTCTGTAAAATGCACATCTTAATTCTGTGCAGCTCTCTTGCCTGCAAAAGGCACTGCTCAAAATCTTTGCAACTATCCCATTCTTTGCAGGATATTTAAAGGTTAAATGCTTTTAAATATCCTCTTATCCCCAATCAGTGATCAGAGTTAACAGCAAAAGAAGCTTGCTTGCACAGGGAGGGAAACCCCCAGGGGCTGCATCCAGCCTGTGGGCTGGAGGTTCTCCATTCTTTTTCTATGGGGACAGGCCCTGCCATTGTCTAATCCAGTGTGGCATAGTGGTTCGAGTGTTGGACTGGGACTTGCCAGATCCAGGTTCTAGTCCCCACTTGGCCATTGAAACCCACTGGGTGACTTTGGGCCAGTCACAGACTCTCAGCCAAACCCACCTTGTTGCAGGAAAACAAGCTCAGGGCTCCCACTGATTCTGCATTATGGTGAGTTGTATAATTATTTCATTATATATTACAATGTAATAATAATAGAAATAAAGTGCACAATAAACATAATGTGCATGAATCATCCCAAAACCATCCCCTCAAACCCCCTCCCCATCCGTGGAAAAATTGTCTTCCACGAAACCCGTCCCTGGTGCCAAAAAGTTTGGGGACTATCAGGTCTGTAAATTCTCCCCTCAACAATTTAAAAATCCAAACCCCTGACTTGATTGCCCCCCTTCCATTCCTTGCATCTGAGTTCTGGACTTCATTACATTTATTTTCCCCATAGAAATAAAATAGAAGAAACTAAAAATAAATAAATAAATAAATAAATAAATTCATATCCCTTTCATAAAATGACAAGGATAGCTTTAAATTTTCCTAAGGTTTTCCAACGAATTCACTGATTATTATTATTATTATTATTTTATTTAACTCTTGTGCCAATTGGTGGGGTGTGGGATGGAGAAGCGTTTTTCACTTCTCCTGTAATTGTTAGTTATTTCATATCATCCACCTGCAGTTTCTCTAGACTGAAAGCCCAAAGTAAAATTGTTAAAAGTCACAAACACATTTCCATTAAGGTATTTCCATTGGAGTTCTACTGATGGTAATTTTGACCAGCAAAATATCTCAACCTATGCCAATATGAGCGAGATTTCCCTAAACCTTTGCTGGGTGGGATCAGGAATTTTAAGTCATGAAGGAAATTCTTTCCCGATATAGATAGTTGTTTTTAGTCATCCTCTGTGGTATGTGGTTTGGCTCGCTTGCTTGAGTAGTGCAAAGGAAGAAGTGGAACTCTAGTTGGTGCTAGAAAACAGTAATTCATTTTTAAATAATGCATTTTGACCCATAGATCTTCCCCTCCAATTTGTTTGATATAATTGGGATGTTGTATATTTTGAAACAATTGCTGATAACTGTTCATCCTTCTTAAAAAAATTGTTTTAAAAAATTAACAGGGTTGCCATTACTATTTATCATCATCATCATCTCTCTTTTCTTACGAGTGATGGTCTTTCTAGATGAACATGATGGGCTTTACCAACTCATGCTGTCTTTTATTGATTCAGAAATTTCCTGACTATTGAACATGTTTTAAGTGTGACAGCTTTCCTGATATTGGTGTGGATGTATTTTAAGAACATAAGAAGAGCCCTGCTGGATCAGACCAAGGGTCCATCTAGTCCAGCACTCTGTTCACACAGTGGCCAACCAGCCATCGGTCAGGGATGAACAAGCAGGACATGGTGCAACAGCACCCTCCCTCCCATGTTCCCCAGCAACTGGTGCACGCAGGCTTATTGCCTCAAATACTGGAGATAGCACACAACCATCAGGGCTAGTAGCCATTGATAGCCTTTGCCTCCAAGAACTTATCCAACCCCCTTTTAAAGCCATCCAGATTGGTGGTCATCACCACATCCTGTGGTAGTGAGTTCCATAACTTAACTATGTGCTGTGTGGAGAAGTCCTTCCTTCATGCAACTAATTAGTAGGCCTAATTTCTGAATGTTTTCTGTAGAAGAATAAAAATATATATGATGTGTTGCTGGTGACTAATGTGACTAACGGAATACATGTAACTTTCTCCTATTGCCATAGTTCTTTAACTTCTATAGCCAGTGGTGTTAATTTCAGATACATTGAATGTCTCCCGTTCTTTATTTCAGTGATTTTAACATTAAGATGTTATGTAGAACAGGTTTGTCTTAATTATGTGCTGTGAAACTCTTTTTTAAAAATCCCTGGCTGAACCACCTAATGAAATGTGCTGCGCACGCCTATGTACCTTAAGTGTATTGACTAGCATTGCTTAGTGTGGGAATTCTTCATTGTCAGCTGATGAGACAGGCTATACTGAGCTTTCACAGTACACAAACTTATTGAAGGTGGGGGAGAGCCTTATTTCTGATTCTGGTCTGCTGCTAATAATTCTGTTTGGGAAGATGGATTTATTGTTCATGACCAAAGGCCTTTGCAACCTTTCAATCTACACATTATATAAATATACTATCATGTATTATAACACACATTAATAATATTCATAAAATTGATCATGATTAAAATCAAGATGAAAATAATATAACTAAACATCAGCATCAGTCATAATTGCTACCCATGTTAGCCAATCCAATTCAGCCAATAACAGAATTTGTTTTATAAAAACCAAACAAAATGTCTTAGCTGTTATGACAATCAATGCCACCATTTAGGTGATGTAAAACTGATTATCCATTAGAAGTTCTATCATATATATTTTGTGGAGTTTCGCTACTCCATTACCTCCCAAATGCAAAAGATACTGTTCTTAATTTTTCCGTTTATGGCAATAGCGAACAAGCCTCAGCGCAAATATCTCCAACTTGCGGATTATTTCTAGATTGATTAATTTTCAGCAGTTCCTCTCCCTTCCCAGCAGGTTTTTAAAATAAAGATTTCTGCAATGTAGCATTAAGGGGAAAAATGGTGAACTGTCATAGGCCAGAATCTTGTTTTGTAGGACATTCTTAAGAAATAAAAGAGATTCCACTGCTTCAATCCAGCTGCCAGTCAAAGGAATCTATGAGCTTTTATTGTATAAACTAAAGAATACAACTTCAAACACCCCAACTGCTCCACACACCACAAGTACAATCCTTTAATATTCAGTTCTTTTATCTAGTTGGCAGTTTCTACACTAGCATCGGAGATTGAGTTAACGTTATTCTTCTCACGTAGCAAAACCTGATAAAAGATTTTATTTCTGTGCAACAAAAGAGATGCTTTTACGTGTAGAAAATACCTGTATGTTTGCTTAATGCTAATGGCTGTTAAAATGGAAACAGCCCAGAGTTCAGAAATGCCACTAAGAACAGAAAAAGTACATACACTGCTGCAGTGAAATCTGCAAACATAGTTGCGCGAGGAATCCACATCCCAATGCAAGATGTAGTAGCTATCACCTAGAAGGAGAGAGAGAAATAACAAGATTTGCAAGAATAAAATAGATTTATGAAATTTCAGCAGCTGAAATCTGTTCTCTACTAAATGAAGCAACATTTCCGCCTGATTCTAAACTTTGATCAGACTTTTGACTTTGATCAGAGCTGTAATAATAATAAAAAGTTTAACACACTTAGAACCCCACCACACCAGTGATTTAATGCACTCTCGCCATGTCTGGTGTGCGGATTTGCAACACGGTACTCACATGACACTGTGCCTGTCCTGCTGACACCCCGCCTCTTCCCTAGCTTTTTCCATCTTTTCCTAGAGTGCCTAAAGTCTGGATTATTTTTCCTAAGTGTGTTTAATGCGTCCTTAAGCCTCGTGTAGTGCTGTACTCTCATGTTTTCTTCTGTTGGGAGCGTGTGCTGTGACAGGAGTCTGGCTGTTGGCTTGAATGGATAAGCGCCTGGCAGATCCTGGCAGGGAAAAGCAATCTCTCCCAGCAGCCAGCTCCAAGGGCTCTTCCACACGTCGTACTGAAAGCGCTTCCATCCGCCCCCAATGCACCCCAAAAACAATCGTGTAGCTTGCCTGTAAAAGAGACAAGGAAGAGGCTCTCCACCCTGTCTTCTTCCGCCGAGCTCTCTGTCCCAGCAGGCGAGGAGGGAGGTGGGTGGCGGCGGCAAGGACGCCTCTTCCTCGTCTCTTTTACAGGCAAGCTACACGATCGTTTTCGGGGTGCACTGGGGGCGGATGGAAGCGCTTTCAGTACGACGTGTGGAAGAGCCCCAAGCCTCAATATAAAAACCAAACCTTCCATCCCAGGTTCAAAAGCATTTTTTAAAAGCATACAATGCCCGAATCTCTGCAGAGACAGGATTGTACTCCTTCAATGCCCCAAAAGAGCCAGACTAAAGGGTAGTTCCATTTTTGCCACACAGAAAGGCAGTCTGGTTGAAGTACTCCTCTGACAGGACCTGCTTGTATATGTCTTGTTAAGGGGGAGGGAGAAAGAGAAGGGGCAGGGTGGAGTGGAAGAGCAAACAAGCAAAACAGCAGCATATTCAGGTGAAAGGGACTATAAGTTTGACGCACTTATGCATCAGAGGTAAAAAAAAAAGTGGAGGTAAAGCAGAGGGGGAAATTACATGTGATGGAGGCCACAGGCGCAATCCTGTGGGTTGCACTCTGGGTACTCATAGGCCCCCAAACTCTTAAGAGTATCTTATGCAGGGAGGATGGAGGGGATCCTCTCCTCCATGCTCCATCTGCCCTGCATTTCTTGCTAAGATGCTCAGTTCTGAGCGTCTACCCGGGGAACTTTGGCGTGGGAGGGGGAGGGGGAGGGGGAAGGCTGTGCATAACATAGGAAGCTGACTAAAGCAACTTCTGCAGCCTCCTTCCCTCTCCATCCCTGGGAACACCCTGCTTTCAGCTTCTCCATGCTTGATTTTATGAGCACAGAGAGGGAGTCACCATGGTTCACTCCATGCTGGCTGGGAGCGGGAGGGGAGGGAGCAGGGAGCGCAGTTTCCTGCTCCAGGCTCCAAGCCAAAAAACCAACAAATCCTACGTCTTGCCAGATGCTGTCTAGGACAGATAGGCTTGCTCCCTAAGAAATTTATCCCAAAATTCGGGTGCTGGAATGTTTCCTCCTGCCTGCTCATGATTCCGTCACAATGCCACCTCCATATCTTAAAAAGTATTTATATTCATTGGTTTTTTTATGCTAAGCATGAAATTAAGTACACTGGGAGGGGGTCTTCCCCCAAAAGAAGTACCCAGCCAATACAGCTCCTAGAAATACGATCATCAACATTTAGACCCAGAGTGTGTGCTGGATCTGCCCTGTAGAGGTGGCTGTCACGGGGAAAGGCGGTCCTTTGGGGCTCACTGGATTTCTCCAGAGTCCCCCCAGTTCAGGTTGCATTTGTGAGCCATTCTCAGTCCCCCCCCTTTAAAATCATCATTTACGAAACCTGCAGCAGTAATATGCTTAATTTTGCGCAAATTGCTCCTGCAATTTGCACAAATGGCAGGCACAATTTGCACAAATTAAGTGTTTTACAGACACAATTTGCACAAATTACACAAATTACGGTGGCAATTTGTATAAATTATGCAAATTATAGCTGCAATTTGTATAAATGGTGATTTTAAGAGGGAAAACGCGAAAATCTGCAAGCTGGCCTAGCTCGATGCAGATTTTACAAGGGGCCAGATGACATAATCTTCCACTTGTCCCAAGTTTTACCTCCACTTTTAACTTTTTTTTCTTTCACCAGAAAATCCGTTAAGGATAATACAGTTAGCTGCACAATACCTTTTGATTGGTATCACTAGAAGCCCTCTGTCTGGAAGCATCCCACATAATGCCATTATCTGGTCATTGTCATCCTGTATTTTTCCTGTAGTTCTTCTGTTTTTTCCCCTCAGACTGCAGAAAGTTTAACTTTTTCCAGAAAAACGGAAGAATACAATTTCCACAGGTATAGATGCCTTTCGTCCTACACTTCTCTCTTTTTGAAGGGGTGAAATTCTGACATGTTTAGTGATGTATCAAGGTAGTGAACCCATCACAACTCAGCCCACATTTATTATAACCAATATGGTGGGTGCCATTTTATGACCCTGTTTTTTTACTCAGTCTTTTAATTACCACTAAATGCTAACACTTTTATTGTTTAATGATTGCTAGTTATAATTAATATTGTAACATTATGGTGTTATGTTCTATACTTCTCTTTCATTAAAGAAAGAGCGGAGGATACCCTGGAGAAGAGGCTGATGCTAGGGAAAGTGGAAGACAGAAAGCTCTGGCGTGGGCTGGTCCATGAAGTCACGAAGAGTCGGAAACGACTGAACGAATAAACAACAAGTACTAGAATACCACAATACAGAAAAAAAATAACATTTTGGCATTAGACTTGTCTTTCACTAAAAAACAAAACAACACACACACACACACAACCAGCAAAGTGTGTTAGTGTTAATTAAAGATCAATTTTAAATAATCAAAAGACACCCACCACAAGCATTATAGTGAATTATACAATTTGTATGATAAAAATAGCCTACTGTGGCTTATTTATCCCACCTAGTTGATTTAAGCCACAGTGGGCTGTGGCATATGCTGGCAAGTTATGGGAAAGATTAGAATATTCAGTGCCATGCTGCAGCTTGTCATATTATGTGAACCCAGGCAACAGGGGTTGTACGAGTGTTAAACAATCCTAGCATAACCCATGGTCTGTCGTTTGGTTGTTTAACCCTCACACGATCCTATATTGATTCACAGCAACTATGTCAAGCCCATGGGTATGGATAGAACATAGTGGGGTGTACATAAAGAAAAATCCTTCCCAGAGTGTAGAAAATCAATTGCAGTTCCGCTTGTTGTTGCTTACAACAGAAGGACAATGATTAGATAGGAATAGGAACCACCCATCTTGAAGTAGCCTTAGACGTAATTCATTATTATCTAGTTTAAAGTTAAGCATAACTAATAATCAGAGTGGAACCTCCCCCTTCAGGAAAAATGAGATGGAGGAACCTGACGTTGCGTAGGCGAGTAGCCTAGTGCCAACGTAGCTTGCCACCTTGTACTAGACCGGACTCTTTGGGCATGTCTACACCATGCCTATATCCCAAGGTAGTCCTTGGGTTGCCCCTGTGTGTCCACATGAGGATCCCACAGAGGATCCAGGTGGCAACCACGGACGAGCAAGGAATTACCCCGGGATACCAGGAACTGTGGAAAAACTGACTTTTCTGACGTTCTGGGAATATCCCGCGGAGTGCGGCCGTGTGGCTGCTGCTCCTAGGTTGTCCTGTCCTCCCTGCAAGTAGTGGGATAACTGAAATGGGCATGGAGCTGCACAGCGCCAGTCTGTGCCCATTGGGGGTGGGGGATGGGGAGCAGGGTCGGGTTTTGTTTTTTAAAAAAACTTTTGCAGTGGAGCACAAGTGCACTCCTCTTGTTGTTGTTTTTTAAAAATGGTTGCATACTTCTGGGACGTCACACGGCCATCTAGACACCCAGGGAGGATTGCGGAAGCCAGTAAGTCCGCGATCCTCCCCCTATACCCTTGTAGTGTAGATATGCCCTTTGTCTATCTAGCCAGGGTTCTTTAATCTGATTGGCAGCAACTCTCCTGGGTCTCAGGCAGGGACTGTCTTTTGGGCACCTGCTACCTGATCCTTTTATCTAGAGATGCGGGGGGTTGTACCTGGGGCTGTCTGCATGAAAAGTATGGCCTTGATCATTAAGCGGAAAGCAACCCTTTAAGCCGGGCCATCCCAAGACATTTTGCTGCCTAGGGCGAAGCACAAGACAGCACCCCAACATTCCACCTACAGAAGCCAACTGGATTGGCAGTTGAATCTTACTTCAACACTGGTGTCTAAACAATATCCTCCATCTCACCTGAACACAGCAGGCTAGCTTATGCGTGCAGGGCAGGATGTCTCCCCAGATCTTTCCTCCTACAGAGGGGAACAGTCAGGAGGCTGCCACTGCTACCCCCTCCATATCACCCAGCATCTACTGCCAGAGGCAACTGCCTCACTCTGTCTAATGGTAGGGCTGGCCCTGCCCTGATGCCCCATAATAAAGACATCCCAGGATACCCTTACTATGGACTGCTATCTTGAAATTCTTTTCTCCCCACACACACCTCTAAATGTGAAAACTATTTGGCTTTTCAATATTGAATTCAATTTTTTTCCCTTCAACTTACTGGAGCAACTCCATTTATCCAAACAAAAATTGACCTTTTTGAGTGGGGAATTTTGCGGTAGATGTAGAAAACTTCCTCTGCAAACACCAAGTTGGCAGTCAATGTCATTAAAGTCAGCATGGCAAGGAGCAATATTCCTGTTAAATCAAAGCCTGAAGGAATAAAAAAAAGTGTTGTGAATTTAAACTATTGCACCTGATAAAGAAATGTTAGATTTCAGTTAATGAATATGTTTAATATATGTACATTTGCCTTTTCTTCATAAAATGAACAATATTAAGCACATAATTAGTTCACAGTCTTGGGCCCTAGAATTATGTTTACCACATTGCTATGGCTGCTGACCAACATTTCTTTCATTGCTGGGTAATAGTCTAGACGGGCCGTCTGACGTGTCATCAATGGAACTTAAGCAAATGGTATGAGGAGATGGTACCTCCTGACACCTGCAAATCTCTCTGCAGATCAAAGCTTGGAGAAGATGATGCCCAACCAATGGAAGGAGGGGACAGAGAGAGAGAAAAACAATTAGGAAATTTGAATTGAAGACAGAGGCAGAGGGAGAGAGCTGAAAATTTCTAGATAGTGTTAGGTGAACCTGAGGAAGGGCTCAGGTGACATGTGTTGTCTTTTACAGAGGCCACTGTATTTGAAAAGCTGCCACAGGACCATCCTCTGATTGAAGGCATCCTCTCTTTGAAGGACTACCCTGGAGGTAATCTACATGGAAACAATTTCCCATGCGATTTAGTTTAAAACTGTGTTTTCATCCATTTGGATTTGCTCCTCCCATGGCACACGCAGCCGTTCAAAGCAGCTTATACATAAGAAAACAAATGCTTTCGCGTGGCGGACTGCACGAGAAACAGCATTAGTTCAGGCATATGTGGGAGGAGTCTCATAGCATCAACAAGCTTCCTTCTTCTTTTTTAGAACCATTAAACTTACGTGCAGGTCTGCTGCAGTGAATAAGCAGAGATGTAAAACACATCAACAAGCTAAAGTCGCTAAACCTATGTGAGGTCCGGTGCAGCTGATAAGCGGAGATTTAAAAGGAACCGCAAAGCAATTCCCAATTCCCCACCTCTCCCTCCTGTCCTGTGCTAAGTAGTTTCAATTGAAGACGATGTAATTTACTTCTGAGCAGACATGTTTAACTGGGCTGTTTTCAGCTAGTTGTTCTGTGAGGCCATTAGTCTAATGTGAATATGTGTACCTGCACAAAAGGGGAGATTTTTTTAAAAAAAACCAAAAGCAATGGGCTGACTTTCTCGGGAGTAAGGCTCATTTGGGTAAAAAGCAAAACACAATCAGCAGAGAGTGAAGCCAACTCCTCTCCTCGGTTCTATCCTTTGCCGACACAACTTTCCATTCCTCCTCACAGCACTGTTTCTCCCAGCCGCTGCCGAAGCCAGTATCGCAAGTTGAGGTCATGTAGACTCCCAAACAGCACTGAAGCCAACATGATGGGAAAATCCATCACGAAACAACTTTGTAAAAATGTGTGTTTTATGGCAAGAAGCACTTAAAAAATAGTTAATTGGCAGCAAGTCTTAGCCGTGATTCCAGATGAACAGCCCAAGATATGTAACTCCAACGACTGACACCGGGGCTTGTCTATATGCTCTGGGATCTCTGGGGTGTCTCAAAATCTGCATGGTGTCAGTTATATGACACAGGTGCCGATTCGGAGCCATCCTGGGGCAAAGAGCCGAAGATCTGCAGCAGACTTTTCCTACCCATGCGCGGTTAGTGTGGCTATTCCATCATCTGTCCTCGCACTGGAACTACTCAGGGGCATTCCCAGGCAGAAGGCAACCTCTCCTTGGTTGCCAGAAGCCATGGGAGGGGGCAAGCCTGGTGAGCCTAATGGCTGCCAAAAAGACCACGCTGCCTCCCCCGATGGGGATTATTTGCCACCCCCCTGCACCAGTGATACTGCGGGATTTGGCAGCAGAGTGACACCAACTTGGCACTGTGGAGACAGCCCCAGGGCAAATGTAAATCTCCCTTTCTAACCTGCATTTGTTGTTTAGACATCATCCCAGTTTTGTTCACAACATTGCAGAACCCGGTGAGATAAGCTTCTTTAAAACAAAACAAAGCTGCAGTAGATCCTAATCAAGGGTAGTTGGGTCCTGAGGGGTTCTATCCAATGCCAACCATCTGCCCATGGAACAGAAACCAAAATAGAACAGATTTCCACTCTCTCCTGCAGCCCCCCATTCACACCCCAAATCTGCCCCAGAGGGTTGGGGGGGACCATCTGGAGCAAACTGGGAGATGCCTGGGGGTGCAGGAGCAGAACAAGGGGAGGTCTTGTTGCACAAGTGGAAGTCTGCTTACATGACATTGGATGGAATCCTTATGATCTCTGCACAGCTAAATGTTACTTTTATGTCTTATTGTCATATCACAGTATTTGCAGAAGTTAGGCTATATAAGTCTCCCAAGCCATTTTGTTGGTCCATCCTGAATGCTGAGAAACAATCCCATACCTACTTGACAGCAGCAGAAATGCTGTAATGTTTAAGTTCTAACCTGGCTGGCTAGTAAAACTGTTAATACAGTGCCAGGGCAGAAGCATTGTGGGAAGTCCCTATTTTGATCCACATAGTTGAAGTTCCTCATCCCTGATCAGTGGCATTTCCTACTGATATGGACCACATCTCTGTGTTACAGCTCTCTTTAACGTAAAAGTTATGGGTGAACTATCCACCATTCAAAGTTGTTATGCATTCAACATTAGGACTCAATTTACTTTTCAATCCTTCTGGTGGGCATGAATATTTTCTCCTAATTTCATGTACCATTTAAAAAGTAGGTCAGCCCCAAAGTGCAATGAAAAGAAAAGGTCTTAAAAAACTTAAGACACCCCCACACACTTTTGATCAGTCTGAAAAACACCCAAAGAAGGATCTCTTCCCACATACTTTCGTTATTTATCCACAATAGAAGAACTTACTTTTCAATATTACTTGGGCGAATGGAGGTTCATTTGCAGAACAGGCAGGATCCAACGTGCTATTATTTCCTACTTCTTCCATTCCAAGAACACTTATCCCTTCTTTTCTCTCTAGCCGTTGGTATTCAGTGTCTTTTCTTTCTCTGACTGGAACAGTCGTAGAGGAGACTGAGAATAGCCTGCTTCTAGTTTCTCTTTGTTTGTCCAGTCAAGCTGGCTGATTTCTGTGACCGACACATTTGGAAACAGTGGTGTTTGACTCTCCAAATGCTCTGCTACTTTTCTTCTACAATTCCACAAAATAAGAGGTAGCAAAACATTAGCCAGGTGAAATGCAGAGATTCGTGACAAAGCACTGGCAGCCAAGTATAAAGGGCCAAAAAAGATGAAACAAGAAAGCAAGATCTAAGACCGAAAGGGCGGTCTGATGTTAGGTGGGTGTGCCACACCTTTTCCACCAACTGTTACCAGCTTCATTGCCCTCAGCAGGGTGCAAAGCTGAAAACAGCACATTTCCGTATCATTATGCACAACGTTCTACAGAAAGAATGCCATTGTGCTTTGATGTTTTACTAACATTCCCTTTTGTTCCATCTTAACAAAGATTCATATTTGGGAAGGAACGTAGCTCAGTGGTAGAGCACCAGCTTTGCACTTGGAAGGTCCCAGATTCAATCCCTGGCATCTCGAGGTAGGCATGTTGACAATACTGGGCAGTTCCCTATGTTCCTATGTTGTTGTTGTAAGTGTGTTACCTATGGATGCTGTTACATAAGAAGTTGGAAAGAACCAATGCTAAATCAAAGGTATATTCTGCGGACTTCAAACTTTCTCCTCATTTCTTCCAAGAAATCCACACACATCTGCCACAGAATTGCTGAACATTGCAGAAGATACTAATCTTAGAACATGTTCACATAACCTTCATGCCTGATGTGCATACCTGAGACCAACATGTTCTATTAGGAGCAGCAGACCTTGGTCTCATGTAAATGCTAAACACATTAGAAGAAGGCTTTAAGATGGCTTAATATTAAAATCCATGTATAGGAGAATGATAAAATAGAAATGCTTCACTCACACTATCATGCAAGCTATTCCCATCACATGAAGTCCCAGCCCTAGATAAAATGATAAATCTTCAGACCCAGTGCTCCCTCCTTCTCGAGGTACACAGTATCCAAGGCTGGCTGAATTATTTTGGCATGTGAGATAGAAAAGCCCACAAGGGCCATTCCCATGAAATAATGAACTATTTGCTGCCCTTTCATGACACCACAAATTAGCTGCCTGAGGCAGCTGCCTCACTCTTCATAATGTAGGGTTTTGGAATATGGGGCTCTCCAGATGTTGTTGGACTGCAGGTCCCATCATCCTTCACCACTGACTATGCTGGCTAGGGCTGCTGAGAGTTGCAGCCCAACGACATTTGGAGGGCCACATGTTCCCCACAAAATGGCCTAATGGTGGGGTTGGCCCAGAGGAGTTTGCTTTCACTATTTACTGTGTTTTGAGGGGAATACATAGACATTCTATGTGGGGGGAAAGGCCATGTTGCTCGTATTATAAATAATAGTACTTTTAAATCTTGATTCATGATAATAATGTAATATTCGGTGGGTTAGTTATGGAGATGAAATAAAGTTGTTGTTTTTTAAATCCTCTATCAAATGAGACATCTTGAAAGTTAAATATGCTGGTCACAATCCAGCAGAGTCAAGGGCATTGAAATCAGTAGGATTAAATGTGCCTAACTGTGTTAGATTATGGCCTGTAGCTTTAATTTTAAAACTGACTGGATGATTCAATGCTTGATAATAAAAATGTATTAATGCTTGTGTAATTTCAGTGATCGGTGCAAGGGTCAAGGATTTTTTTTCTTCTTCTTCCCACCTACAGGGTAATACAAGGCTAAATTCTTGATAGGGAGATGTTTAAAATCACCTCCGAAGCTATCAAGTATCACCCACTGCTGAAAGAACTATATCATACTGGAAGGAGCGATAGTCCTGTTCAATATAGCAATATAAAAGAAAAGGGGTTTTTTTGTGTGTGCGCCTATTCCAGGATATGACTTTAAAGTGTGTTTATAATAAGCTGGTAAACAATTTTTTTAAAAAAAATGTGTAGGAGATGTCTCATGCTTCAACAACATTCCAGCTCCATGTAGTGGTATTCGAGACAATACAGCTGAACTCTCTATTGAATACCCAACGTTACAGTCTAATTTCAATCTAGCAGTTCTAGTAATGCTTTTTGCAGAAAGTCATTTAAGAAAATGAAAGTATAAGTATAGGCTCTGAATTAGCCTAAATTAAACAGTATTTCTATGAAAGCTTGTGTTTAACTCCAATGTACTGGAATCAAAGGGACTTCTTCTGATTTGAGATGAGTTCTTATAATTGCTTGAAATATAAATGTTAGCAGATAAGCTATTCTGATGTACAGAAATTGACCTTTTTAAGTATGCAGCCTTTCCTGATTTTGTCTTGAAGCTTGGCAATGTTATATGGTCCTAATTTCTACAGTAATGAAGTACAGTCTCAAACTTTTCTACAGGCTGCAGGTACTGCATGTTTGAATTAGTATGTTAGGAAGACTTTCCCAAATTAGTGTGTTGGGGAAAGAGTCAACCTAGTCTTCTCCATAACATGCTGTGTTTCTGAGTGTAGGGTTCCACCCTCTTACAGAAGCATATTTTTACATGCAAATCCCCACATTCAAAGGCAGCCCCATATAGAGCTTCATCACGCTCCTGTTATAGCCTACTATCATGGCGCAATCCATGCAAAGGACTCCCATGATGCCCACGTTATTGTCTGCTATTGTGGCAAAGGACTCAGATGACATTGACTATGTCCTGCCCTGATTGTGGTCCTTCCTCCCCTTGTAGCGAAGTATTTTTGCCCACATTAAATATGATTCTTCTTGAGCGGCCACTGGAGGCACAGAAGGATGATGAGGTGCAGAGCCACCCAGACGGCACCCTCGCCAGTCCCCAAACGAGTGCCATGGAGCCTGGAGTAGGCCTAGCCCTTCGGGGGGGGGGGCGCGGAGCACCAAAACAAGGGGAAGGTCCACCTGACCGCCTCCCTTGCCAGCCCCAAGCATCTCAGACTAGGTCTGGATTAAGCTTCAGTTTATTAGCCCTAATCCAGTCCACTGTTGTAACGAGGCACCAATGTAGCACATTCACAACTTCACTTGATGATGATAAAAAGGAGAAATAAAGGTATGTGTCATCAACATACTGGTGGCAGCATACTCCCAAACCCCTATTGACCCCACCCATTGAACACTTCCATAGGGATGTTAACTAGCATAGGGGGCGAAGCTGCCTCCTGCAGAACCCCATATTGGAGAATCCATAGGGCCAAGAAATGTCTCCCAAGTGCCACTTTCTGGAGCCAACATCCATTTAGGAGTAAAACCACTGCTGCACTACCCCCCACTCCCAACTCAGACAATCACCCCAGAACGATACTTTGGTCAATGGTATCGGAAAGCTGCCAAAAATCAAGGAGAATCAACAGGGTCCCTCTGTCCCTCTCCCAACATAGGTTTTCATACAGGGCAACCAAGATCGTTTCCATGCTAAAACCCAACCTGAAGCCTGACTGAAATGGATCCAGATAATCAGCCTCATCCAAGAGCATCTGGAACTGGTCAACAACCACCTACCCAGGAAAGAAACATTTGCCACTGGCCTAAAGTTGATAAGATCTTCTAAATCCAGGGATAATTTCTTCAGTGATTATCTCATCACTTTTTCAGGAGTAAGGCTTATTTTGAAAAAACAAACACACACAATTTTGGAGGGTGAAGCCAGCTCCTCTCCTTGGCTCCACCCTTTGCTGGCACAACTTTCCTGTCCTCCTCGCAGCGTTGCTCTCCCCAGCCCTCACTGAAGCCAGTATCGCAAGTTGAGATCACACTGGCTCCCAAACTGCACTGAAACCAGTGCAATGCAAAAATTCATCACAAAATGACTTTGCAAAATGGTGTGTTTTACAGCATTTTACTGTGGAGAGGCGGGAGCGTCATGTGCCATAATTGTGTATGAGACGTAGTAGCACCAGAGTAAAAGCTCCATGTAGATCTGGCCCTGGATAGAGCAGAACTTTTCAAGTGATACACTGCCAGTTGACAGACTACCCAGTAAGATGAGTAAACCACATAGCAGATAAGAGGAATTGAAGTTTACTGATATCTTTATCTGTTTATAGTGAGAATAGAAAAAGAAGAAGAGGGATGAACACATGTATAGAATTCCAGATAAAAGCAACAAATCTCAGTCTGCGTGATATCCAGCAAGGTTTAATGCTGCCCTTGAAAACTTATGATATGTTCAGCATAAGTATAGCCACAATACAGATAAGTCCTGTAGGCAGATTTGTACTGCTCATCATGGTTTACTAGCAATGAAAACTCCCCATCTGTGAAACCTTGTAGGAGCAAAACCACTTTCTGTCAATTACTGTAATAACAATTTTAAAAGGTGAATGTTTCTCCTCACCCAATATTAATTCAGTGTATTTTCATTTATTAGGTACTTGCCCCACTCTTTCTACAACAGCAGGATCTCAGGGCAGAATGACATCTTAGCTTTGCAAACATGGATTCACAAACTGCAAATCCCTTTTAGCTAAGGTAAAACAAAAGCAGGGGCAGAGGGGATATTTGTAGGAGAGAAGTCTATTTGGGAGGAAGTATTCCTCAAATACCCCAGTTCCAGGCCAAGTAGGGCTTTAAACGCAGAAACTACCACTTTGAATTGAGCCTGGAAACAGACTGGAAGCCAATGAAGCTAGCAAAAAAAACCAATCTGTCCTGCTGCCCATAGATAACAGTCTGATCACAGCGTTCTGGGCCCATTTGAGCCAGAGTTCACAAGGGTCAAAACTGTATTATTATTATTATTTATTATTATTATTTATTTATATAGCACCATCAATGTACATGGTGCTGTACAGAGTAAAACAGTAAATAGCAAGACCCTGCCGCATAGGCTTACATTCTAATAAAATCATAGTAAAGCAATAAGGAGGGGAAGAGAATGCAAACAGGCACTGGGTAGGGTAAACAGGCACAGGGTAGGGTAAAACTAACGGTATAGAGTCCAAACAACATCAGGTTTTAAAAGCTTTAGGAAAAAAAAAAGTTTTTAGCTGAGCTTTAAAAGCTGCGATTGAACTTGTGGATCTCAGATGTTCTGGAAGAGCGTTCCAGGCGTAAGGGGCAGCAGAAGAAAATGGACGAAGCCGAGCAAGGGAAGTAGAGGCCCTTGGGCAGGCGAGAAACATGGTATCAGAGGAACGAAGAGCACGAGCGGGGCAATAGTGTGAGATGAGAGAGGAGAGATAGGCAGGAGCTAGACCGTGAAAAGCTTTGTAGGTCAACAGGAGAAGTTTATATTGGATTCTGAAGTGAATTGGAAGCCAATGAAGAGAGTTCAGAAGTGGAGTAACATGATCAGAGCGGCGAGCCAAGAAGATGATCTTAGCGGCAGAGTGGTGGACCGAGACCAACGGACTGATGTGAGAAGAAGGAAGGCCAGTGAGAAGAAGGTTGCAGTAGTCCAACCGAGAAATAACCAATGCATGAACAAGCGTCTTGGCAGAAGAGACAGACAGAAATGATTGAATCCTGGCAATATTATACAGAAAAAAACGACAGGATTTAGCTACTGCCTCAATATGAGGAATAAAGGAGAGCGAGGAATCAAATATAAAGCCAAGACTATGAGCTTCCTTGACCGGAGTAAGCGTAACATCATTGACAGTAAGAGAGAATGAGAGATGAGGGGAAGGTTTAGGAGGAAAAACAAGCAATTCAGTCTTTGCCATATTAAGTTTCAAACGATGATGAAGCAGCCAAGCTGAGATATCTGAAAGACATGCCGAGATATGATCGTGAACATCAGGAGAAAGTTCCGGAGATGAGAGATATAATTGTGTATCATCGGCATACAGATGATATTGGAGGCCGTGAGATTGAATAAGCTTACCCAAGGGCAACATGTATAAGGAAAACAACAATGGGCCAAGCACCAAGCCTTGCGGGACCCCTACTGAAAGGGGAAAGGAGGAAGACGAGCTGCCATTAGCCAACACGCTGAAAGAGCGACCCACTAGATAGGAGGCAAACCAGTTATAGACAGAGCCACAAAGTCCAAGGTCATGAAGGGAGTCTAAGAGAAGATCATGATCAAACTGGAACATGTTTTTAGCGCCACAACTCAATTCTAAAATGTATGTTCCTATAATGAGGGTAGTTTAGGAGTTCTCCTGGAGCCATCACTGTCACTTGAGGCTCAGGTGGCCTCATTGGGATAGAGTGCCTTCTACCAACTTTGGTTGGTGGCCCAACTAATCCCCTATTTGGACAGGGATATCCTGGCTTCAGTTATCTATGCTCTGGTAACCTTCAAATTAGATTATTGCAATGTGTCATATGTGGGATTGCCTTTGGGGGGGGGGGTACAGCTTATTCGAAATGCAGTGGCCAGATTGAGAGTAGGGTCCATGTGTTCTGAACATATAATACCAATTCTGAACATATAATACCCACTTATACTGCCTGCCTGCCTGTTTCCAAGCCCAATTCAAGATGCTAGTTTTGACCTATATACCCTTACATTGTCTTGATGAAAGGTTTGCCCCGGGATGGATTCGCTGTAGTGGCAGGTCATCTACATTACGCAGCCGCCATTGCGAAGCCATCTGGCGGCAAACCCCAGAAACTTCTCTGAAAAAAAGGTGGGCACTTACACTGACTTTTTTGGCTGCAGAAGTGTGTCACAGCTGATGGCACCCCCTGATCAGTTGCCATCAGCTGGACAGGGAAAGGGGCAGACCTCTATGGGCTCAGCAGAGCCCTGTGTGTCTCTGTAAATAAATAAAAATAAGAATGGGGGGGAGGAGAGGAAGGTCAGAGGGAGGAGAGGTGGTTCGGCTGCTGTTCGTCCCTCTCTTCGCCCCCCTCTAGCTGCCTCATTCCTCCCCCATCCCCCCAGTGCTCAGCGCGGTGGCAGTGGTGGCGGCAACTCTGCACTTGTGTTCCTTCCCGTGCAGATGCCTGAGGTCTCACAACACCAAAGCACCACCATCAACATCTAAGGCCCTTCTCCAAGCGCCTCCTCCAAGGGATGCTCAGAGGATGGCAATAAGGAAGAGGGCCTTTTTGGTAGTAGCCCACACACATACACAATTGGGGTATGCTCTCCCCACTGAAATCCACATGGCATTAACATTGCCATCATTTCAGCATACTATTGTAAGCGTTTTAAGTTTTTTTAAAAAATTATATTAACGTTTTTATATTGTTTTTGTTCTGTAATTTTTGTAAAGTGCCCAGAGATCTTTGGTTATTGGGCAATATAGAAATGAAATTGATGAATGAGTTTGTGTTTACTCCTATTCTGATCACCTCCAGTCCAAATAAATGAGCAGGACAAGTATGGGTAGTAAAATAATCATGTCACCAAAGCACAGCCTCAAGTTCCCAGGCTAGAAATTACTTTTGTCCAGAGTACTTTTGTAAACATATATTTATATGTTTTAATTGTACATGTTTTAATCTCGTAAACTGCCTTGAGCCCCAGTACTGGGAAAAAGGCAGGATATAAATAATAATAATAATAATAATAATAATAATAATAATAATTCCTGTTAAAGGTAGGTTGGAGAAGACGATAGGCTGAAGGTACATTGGAGCAGAGGTAGCCCTGGAGAATGCACAAAGGCTATTATTAGAATGATGCTACAGCATGTCTGTCATCCAGGTAATCCTTAAACTGCTAAAGGCCTCATCATGACACTCCCCAAACTACAGAAGGCTAATTATGATGGAATTAACTGGTAGGAGGCTGCAGGATTAAAACTTCCAAATGGCTTTATCAAAAGCTAATTAAACAAAATGCTCTTACTCATGCAAACAAGGTATTGGTTGTATACACAATAGAAAAGGTACTGAAGTAAAGTTCAGACAGCTTAGATGGTCTTAACTCTGCTTTCTAATGCTTTAGTTTCTAATTTTGATCTACCAGATTATGTATTTTTTCCTCTTAAATAATTAACTGACATGTATTCAACAATAAAAGTTTTTCAAAAATTGCCGTAAATACTTAACAGAAAGTCACCTAACTTTTTAGAAAGGTTTTTAACTCCGTATTAATGTCAAATGGAATCTTTTAATCAAAGTATCAAAGCCCAGGAATCTGGATTCCACAAGAGACATCTGGATTTTTGCACAAAACAATGAAAATCAATAGGGTTAATGACGCCTTACATTACTGTGTAAATTTTACTTTGAACAACAGACTATCAGCAAACAGAATAGATCACAGACAAGCAGAATAATCTCTGACCTAATCTTCCTTTGCAACTTTTCCTCGACAACATCAAGCAGGATATTGCACCATGAAAGTGGTATATACAAGGCAGGAGCCACACTACTGCTTTACAGCAGTATTGAAGTGCCCTGACAACTATTGGGGCCCATTGACACACACCACGTACCACTTCCATACCACTTCCATAGTGCCATATCCTGCTTGGTGTGGCTCCTGCCTTTTATATACCACTTTCATACCGCTTTCATGGTGCAATATCCTGCTTGGTGTTGTCGAGGAAAAGTTGCAAAGGAAGATTAGGCCAGAAATTATTCTGCTTGTCTGTGATCTATCCTGCTTGCCTATGATAGTCTGTTGTTCTAAGTAAAATTTACAAGGTGATGTAAGGCATCATTAACCCTATTCATTTTCATTGTTTTGTGCTAGAATACAGATGTCTCCTAGTTTGGATAAATTTCTGGGGGAGAAAGCTATCAATGGCTACTAGCCCTGATGGCTGTGTTCTGCCTCCAGTATCAGAGGCAGTAAACCTATATACACCAGTTGCTGACATGGGCAGGAGGGTGCTGTTGCATCCATGGCCTGCTTGTGGGTTCCTGGTCAACAGCTGGTTGGCCACTGTCTTACATAATTTAACTATGTGCTGTGTGAAGAAGTACTTCCTTTTATTTGTCCTCCCACCAATCAGCTTCATGGGATGACCCTGGGTTCTAGTATTATGAGAGAGGGAGAAAAATGTCTCCCTATCCACATTCTTCACACCATGCATAACTGTTAGATCAATGTTCTTTTCACCCAAATGTTCTTTTCACCCAAAATGGAGGTGGTTCTGCTAACATAACTTTGTACACCTTTGTCATGTCTCCCCTCAGCTTCCTTTTTTCCAAGTTAAAGAATCCCAACTGTTGTAAATTTCCCTCACTGGGGAGATGCTCCAGCCCCTTGATCACTTTAGTTGCCCTTTTAGTTACTCTTTTAGTTGTCTTTAGTTCCACTAATATGGGCATTTTGGTGCATATATTTCATGAGATGGAACTGTATCAGACAAATGTGGATTTGAAAATGCAACTCTGTCTTGACTCACTAAGAGCCTCAGGATGGCCAAAGTGGATAAATACATAAAAAGAGCATCAAAGCGATTTCTAGATTATAGATACAATTGTAATAAAGATTATTAATTCAAAATTAACATGGGAGTGCCAGCACCAACAATGGAGGGCCAAAATTCATTGCCTAAAGTCTAAATAAAAAAGCAATTTCTTGCCTTTAAAAAAGAAATAATGCTAGTGTATGAAATATGGCATCTAGATCTGTGTATTTCCTGTATGTCTAGCTACCCACACAACACTGTAATAGGACTCTAATAGCAGTGGTTTCAAACACATGAGTTCCACCTTATCTTAATGTAGATCTTAGAACACTGCCATTATGCTGCCAGCAGCGTTAATGTACAGGGTCCCTCCCTACACACTCAAAGTGGTGCATTAAGTAAACTGGAAAATGTCCACAAGTAAGTAATGGAAAATAATTTGAATTGGAAAAGGAGCACTGACCTCCACATCAGCCTTTGAAATTCTGCTCATGCATCTCATTTCATGCAGCTATTTTGTTTGTTGCCATTCAAAATATTAATGTAGCATCTTCTTGAAATGAGTATTTTCATCATTCTGAGAAGCATTATGCAGAACTGTCTTAAGCAGACTGCTGTGCATAGAACTCAGCCTCTCAAACCAGAGGCAAAAAGGACTTTTAGAGTGAGCACCCTGTGGACCAAGATCTACGGGCTCCTGTGAGTACACATAAATCACTTGCACAGATGTAAAGGGGGCCTGCCAGTTTTACCTTCTGTTGGAAGCCATTGAATGCTGCTTTGGAGGATCTCCTGACCTTCCAAAGTGGCTTCTCTGGTGATACAGAGGATGCTGCTGGAAGAGGGAGACAGAAACGTTCCTGTTATGGACAATTCGTACAAGCAGTCATTTTCTACCCATATGGGAAGGGAGAATGTTTTTTTTAAAAAAGAAAAGAAAAAGAAAATCCTACAGAAAAATGTATACAACATTATATAACAAGGATTTATTTATTTATTTATACCCTGCCTTTCTATACTTACGAATATGCTTAGGAACAATAATATGCTTAGGAACCAAAAGGTCTTTAGAAATCTGATATAATGTGTCATAAAATATTACCAAGCTTTTTCAGTCAATGTATTGTCTTATATAAAGGTTTATTAGTGATCAGTTTATTCATAAACATGACATTATAAAAAGTTATACCAATCCTGAATACTGGGGGTTATGACCAACTTCCAATTGGAAGTTAGCAATATTCTGGCCAGTAAATGTGACAGATGTACTGTATGTTCCAACAGCAAAGGAGTTAAAGGTAGAGTATAATTTATTATTTTCAACGTAACAGACAATAACTTTGAAAAGTCTACAATTAGTCCAAATATCCACCGAGCATGGAGCAGATCTGCAGGGCTGGTGTCAAAGGTAGGCACTTGGGAGCACCTGCTGAGGGCTCACACCCCAGCAGAGGCCCATGGACAAGAGCTGCCTGGCTGTCCCCTCGTCTTTACCATTGCAACCTGTTTGTTCACCTGCCTCTCACTCTGGCCCAGACAACAGTAGTAGTAGTGAGCATGAGCAGTAGATACCACGGCCTACTTGCTTACTTGCTCTCTACCTATTAAGCAGGTAAGTGGTGGAAATGATGAGAAAGAGGATGAGGAGCAATAGCAGCTGGTGACAATGGTGATAGGAGGGTAGAGGGAGGGACCCATTGAGGGTGTCTTGCCCAAGGGCCCTCAAAAACCTGCAACCATCACTGCAGATATTCACCTCATTGGACTGTTAGCATATTCTTATATTGATATCTGCTCTGAGAGAAATACAACCTATACATATCAAACCTAGGCATCCAGTGACAAAATGAGTTAAGGTTGGAAGGTATCCAAAGTGCTAGAAGTAACATGACCTTGATAGCACAAAATATTTTCATATATGTAGAATTCATAAGGCGACCCCTGTTGGATCAGAGCAAAGGCCTATCTAATCCAACACATCCTGTTCCCCACAATGGTCAACCAGAAGTCTATGGGAAACTCGCCAGCAGGACATGAGGGCAACAGCCCTCCCCCAGTGTGCTCTGAATTACTAGTTTCTCTGATAATTTATACTCTGATCCTGGAGATAATATATAGTCACTTGTAGCCTTTCCCCCCAATCCCCAATATGGCTGATTTGTTTTAATTCTGCTGGCCAGTTTCCACAGACATTTCCTATAGCCACACACACACAAATGTTCCCCTCTCTTTTTTGTTACTGTGTGTCTGCACTGGACTGCTACCAAAAGAACTGGCACCATTTAATTTACATGCACACAAGACATCTGCCATGAAAATGGAGGCCAGCCTGCCTGGCTGTTCTATGTCCAACATCTCTCCTGATTGGCTTGGTGCAGTTGCTTCCTCAGGCAAGACAGAAAACCATAGACATGGCAGTGGTGGTAGACTGTATGGCAGAAATTAGAACTGTTGTTATTGGCTCCATTCTTTGACTGCCAAAGCCAATAGCAAAAGAGTAACACAATATTTGAACTCCAACGTTGGCAACATGGCATTATTACCCAATCATTTTTCATATATTGTGACTGACCCATGTCTGGATTAAAGGCTCATTCTATCTCCCATTGCCTTTTCTTTTCAATGGTACCTAAAATAACCTCTTTGCTACATCTGTACCCTCTCAGCCATAATGTTGTCCTCTTCCTGCTTACTCGTTCCCCAATTACCACTGAATCCAGAAGCTATTTGATAAGTGCAGGTATCTTCTTTTCTCCCTTAAAAAATGGAAGCAGAAAGTGTTCCTAATTCTGTCAAGAAAATGTCTTTCGATCCCCATCCCTTGCATATTATTCTTGTGAGGGTCAGATGTGAATCGATTTCTGATGCTGCTTTTTTCATAGCTGTAAAGTGGTAAAATGTGGAGTGCTTTGAAGTTAGAAATGTAATTGTGGAGACATAAAAATTGTATCCATAACCATCACAGAGATATTTATCTCAAGATGACTGTCTCAGTGTCCTTCAGAGCAATAACTGCAACAACTGAGAACCTAACGGAGGCAGCTGAAATGTTATGACTCATTTACTCCTAACAAGTCTAATACACTTCAGCAAAAATGTATTGCACATGACATAAGGGACTCTCTGATATACTGGGGAAAGCTGCAAAGGCCATTAAAATAAAATACCAGCCATTACTACTGCTCAAATATTCTTCAGTGTCTAAATTAAGCCACCAGTATCGAAGATTGTAATTGCGTTATTCTCTCTGATTCCTTGTCGCTCAGAGAAATGTCTATGTTTTGCACACTCTTTGTCCTACAGGAGTGAGGGAGAAACCAGGCTGATAAAACATGTTATTTTTATTGTCATATATAACTTTACTGTTGCAGTATCATTTAAGATGTTAAATGCACACACTTTAAATGCATAAAAATAGCAGAAATGGCTTCCTCTGACTGAAATTCAGAGGCAGGACTCAGAACAGAATGCCTTTCTGAAGGGAAGAGATTGCACAGCTAAGTAACCTAAAAATCTGTGCTCTCTTTTCTTCTCAACAGGCTAGGAATAGGGCCTATACTCTCAGGTTCCAGCTACCTAAGCCACCATGATGGACAGGAGCAAATAACACCATAAACATAAGACGCTGTCTTATACCAAGTCACAAAATTGGTCTATAGAGTCCAGTATTGACTGCTTTGCCTGGCAGTGGCACTAGTTCAGGGCCTCAGGCAGAAGTCCTTCAATGACCTGCTACCTGGAAATGCCAGAGACTGAGAATTGGATGTTTTGCATGCAAAGTATGTGTGCTCTACCACTTAGCTATAGTCCCTTCCCTAGCAAGTTAAGGCAACTCTGCCTATCAAGGTAAGCTGACTTCACATCTAAACCATTGATTTGATCAGCTGACTGAGTTGGTGGTGTGCATCTTCTTCATACGTGTTTTACTTGACAGCTGTAGCTCAGTATCTCCATCTGTGAAATAATGTTGCTTTTAGAACACTTGTAAATGAAACTAGAAATATATATCTGTACAGCAGATATATATTTGCTATATCAGTGCAGATATATATTTTCCAAATCAGTGCAGTGATATAGAATGTTACCTTATGGTGCTTTCTCACTGGGCAGCTTGTGCGTTGAATTCCCAAGCATCCAAGGAATGCTAGATAGCATAAACCTTGTTCTTCGAAAGGAAAATCAGATGGCAACCTGACACAATAATCTTTTGGACTGTATGGCTTCCATCTGGATTGGGAACTGAATAGTGTCATTCAACAAGTGAGCGTCATCAGATGAGCATTTTATAGCATTCTTGTTACTGGCCACTTACGGATGTTTGTGGATCATTTTGATGACGCCGTCCACCTACCATGTATCTGCTCTTTTTTCCTTGACAAAATAAGACCTGGGAAATCCTATTTTTTAATTGAAACAAAACTTGCCACCTTTTCCTGCTGTGCAGGAAAAGCAGTGTGATCAAACTGCCCACTGAATGGGTCACATGGTAATTGCTTGTTTTCTCTTTCTTCCCTGTGTGAAGAAAGAGGAAGCGGATCGTCCATATTGTGGGACAGAAAAGTGATGGTAGGGAAATACGATTTTCCCATCTGATGCCTGCTTTCAACAAAGAACAATAGGATTCTCCCACATCCTCAGAGTGAAGTGGCTAAAGCCACTTTGCCTTATCTTAAGGATATATTATTATGGAAGAATAAGTTGCTCCCAATGGTAAAGAATTGGTTATGTAAGTCAACTTAAACTGCTATTCATTTTTATTCGGTTGAATCATATTTAGGTTTGCTTGTTTAGTTTGGGGCCCAGTAAAATGTGAACAAACTAAATGAACAATGGAAGGACTGTTCTCTGGCTAAACTACAGAAATAATTGTGGTTTTATATTGGAAATGTAAAGATGATCCTCCATTCTTGTTCTCTTTTGTAATTGTTGTCCTTGATTTTTGTTTTTAGTATTGTTGGTGTCCGTGTGTGTGTGTGTGTGTGTAAAATGCAAACATGCATAAACAAAAAGTTTATTTTGAAAAACGGGGAAAGAAAATAAGACTACAGTCAATAAAAGATCTTTTTTTAAAAAAAGAACTTTAGTAAAAGAACATGTGAAGCTTTTTTTAAATGTAATGTACTTTTACAGTGCTACTGAAAAGAGGGCTTTCAGAAATTCCTAGCTGCAACAGCACATATTCTCTCTCTCTCTCTCTCTCTCTCTCTCTCTCTCTCTCTCTCTCTCTCTTACACACACACACACACACACAGAGAGAGAGAGAGAGAAAGAGAGAGGGGGGGTTAAATCTGTTTCAGTAACAGGGCAACTGTCACCGAGCTTAACTTAGGGAGAAGACCAAATCAAGGTTCTATTCTTTGGCAGAAAGCTATACTGTAGTTTAAATTAGTGTGGTACAGCTGAACCCTTATTTAAAATGTGTTCACACTGACATCACAAGAAGAGAGTTTCTTTGTTTAATGGCACTGTAAGAGCAGCACACGTTCTGCTGAAACCCGTTGGAGTTAGACCTTTTAATAGAAAGTGACAATTTAAATTGCCATGACGGTGGCCTAATGGTACTTAAAACTATTACTAGCGGAAGCTGCAGTTGGCTTCAGACCAGTTTGTTAAAGCTCAAGAAAAAGGTAGATGGGAGTAGGGAAATTACATGACAAATAATTAGTCACTCTTTTGTTGTTTGCTGTAATAACATTAGCCATGATGAACTCATTTGCCTGTACTGTTAATTCCGTTGCATCTCTGTCCTTGTTATCGCCAGAGCTAAGGAAACCTGATCACTGAACAGGGCTTCTCCCTTTCATTCTCCTCCAGTGGAGAGCCAGCCTACAGCCTTCCCTCCCTGCTTTCTTGGCACATGGAAACTGTCACAATTTGCGCAGTTTGTTTGCTTGAGGTCCGGTCTTGCTACTGTTAAAGGTCTTGTTTGCCCTCCCGCTATTGGTCATTCCACACGGCAGGAAATGAGATAAAAAGCCACAGGGTATTTTTATGTTTCATGGGAAAGAAGTGGCGCTGTGTGCAGTGCAAGGAAACATTGTGCTGCCTTCTTGCAGAGGCAGTCAAGGCAAACACACCAGCAGGGGTGACACCTGCCATTTGGCTCCCCTGCTGCGGCACCAGGTCTAAGCTGTGATGCCTAATGGATCCTAATGGTAGTTGCAAACTGAAAGCACACGTGTTCCACAAAAGTGGTGACAGGTGGACATTCACTGCCCAAACCCCAATCTGATCTTAGGACTCCAGGGCCTATTCTCCAGATACTTCCCCAAATCCATGCACATATACTATGCTGGAATCTGCTTTTATTCTATGGACCCGTTAACTAAAGAGGAAATACACATCAAACAAGAAGACCTGGGGCTTTTTAAAATGAGCCATTTATAGCTTGTGACTGGCCAATCATGGATGTTTGCGAGTCATTTTGATAACAACATGAGCCTCCTGTCCCTTTCCCCAGTTTTAGCATCAAAAACTAAACCACAGAAAACTCGACTCTTCTGAGATGTCAGGTTTGTTAGAATTTCCTGCTATGTGCAGGTGTGGTTGCGCCATAAAATGCCCACTAGAGGGTGCTGTCCCACTGAATTATTTGGACCCCATGGTCACTGTTCTCTTTTCTGTGTAATTCTGCTCATTTTAAATGCGGAAGAGAACCAGAAAACAGAGCCACAGTAAGGAAACACAATCCCCCCCCCCATCTGAAAGTCCTCCTGGTGATACATCATGGGATAAAGTTATCTCTATCACTGAAAGTGAATGTGACATAAAAAGTGAGACAAATTACTTATTGGATGGGTTTGCACATGACACTAAGCCATGATGGATTGCTAACCACTATGCCTCGTAGATTATACAAACATCCCACTATTCCCATTCTGCAGAGCGTGGGTTCTTAGAGTGGCATGTTTGAATGGATTAACCCATCGTGAGTGTCTGTTGTGTTTCCCAGAACTCTCTTACTTTCGATGGGAGGCAATGACGAGGCTTGTTAAGTAATCCACAAAGCTTTTATTAAGCAATAAATGTCTCTTCTACCTGAATAGAGTCTAGCCTCTTGGAAGCGTCCCCCTAGGCAAAACTATGCAAATTAAGCAAGACAATTGTCCGTTCAAGAAGAATAAGAAGCTGCTCTCAAACGCCCGTAACTTCAGAGCGCCTGGTGCAGTGGCAGGTTCTGGCGTAATCTCTCATTCTCACGCCTTCCTTTCCTGACATGCATTTCAGCTTCCGGTGGACCCTAGCATCAGCTAGGTTGTCAGAACACTCACCCCCGGAAGAAAACTCACTTCCCAATGAGTGTGTAGTATTTGGCCTTGAGGAGATAAGCTCTGGAGGGGGCTGACTCCCAGCTGGGGAATCGCCCATGAGTGTTTCCTCCCCCACTGGTACAGGCTGGTTGGTATCTGGCACTGCATCTTCTAGTTCTGAATCTGATTCTGGTTGATTACCTGAAACATCTTCTCCAAAACAGGGGCAGTAGGTTTAGATATGACAGTGGCAGACACACCCCATACAGATGAAACACGAACCCATCATGGGCTACGCCAGAAAATAAACTATCATGGTTTAGCATGTTGTGTGAACCCAGCCATTGTTTCCTCTAATCTCCAAGTATAACTAGTCTAGAATGATAGAAATATATATTTCAGGGGAATCCATTAGGCAAAACTCTATTATATCAAGGTGTTTTGATTTTTTGTCCAAAATTCTATTATTATTGCTTCCATTGAACTCTGAACCTGTGTATAAAGTTAAATTCACTTCTGTTCTGTTTTGTAAGGTATTTGTTTAGTGGAAAGAGGCACCACTATAATTGGGGGGGGGAATTGGTTTAAAATGTGTGTCACTCCTTTGAAGTTTAACATACATTCAGTAGTTTTTAAAATTTATTTATGTGGTTTTTACTTTGGTTTTATACTGTAGTTTTATTTATTTTTTAAAAAAAAGTTTATATTATGTTTTATCATGCTTTTTTATGGTTTCATTATTGGATAGTCTAGAAATAAATAAATAAATTGTGATAAATTGTATAATTGCAGCACAATTCAAAAGCTCTGCTACTTACCCTGTCTATGTGATGCAATCTGATCTATCCACAATTTTCAGATATGCTCTTCCCAGTATGAGACTCTGCACTATAATTTGTTCTCCGTATGTGACCACATTTTATAAAATAAGTGACATCAGTAAGTGTTTCACACACCATAAAAATAGTCAAAGCCCAGTCAAGTTCAGGATTAGAAGCTCTTTAATGATTATTTGTTATTGCTGTGTGAATGTGTGGGGTTTCCCTTTTGTTACCCATCCTGAGACTTTGAGGTGGGAGCAGGGTGGGAGGTATAAATTGTAATCAGTCGATTTGCAATAACCAAATTGAGTGGGACATTCTGTGTGTGTGTGTGTGTGTGTGTCTGTCTGTCTTACAGATTTTTGAAAAGAGAGATAAGTGAAGCATTATAATAGATGCTGTAAGCAGAATACTGACATGATTATTAAAACAATAAAGTTGAGGTTTCATTATGTCTCTAATGTATAGTGAAACTCTTAAGGCTGCCATCTTTTACACACTAAGGGCATCTTTACATTAAGGAGAAATTGCTTTGCTTACCCAGGGCGTTTGTGCTTCCTGCTTTTTGGTGTGATTGTTATGGGATGTATTACATGGGCAGAGAGGAGCGAGCACGTAGTTTGAATTGAATCCTTCCCCTCTGTTCAGTTCCATTGAGATAGCACCATCTAGTGGTGCAAGATCCCACTTTTTTCAGTATGTTATCACTTTACAAGTTTTTTTTTTCATGGCAGAATTTCCAACGGAATGATGACTTTATGTAAAAGACCTGCAGACTTTCGTGAGTGCCAGTCATGAGCGTGCAATAAATTGCTCATTTAGAGGAGCCTTTAAGTGGTCTCCTTCTCATTGTCTCCTCTCAATTCTTTTCTCCTCATATCTGTTCCTTATGGCTCGTTCCAATCTCGTCTCTCCTAACTTAGTTCCTATCCGGTGTCTCCCCTCTTCTCAGCTGCCTTTTTCATGTTCCTTATGGAACTGTCGCTCTCTTGCTTCTAAGGCCCCTGTCATCCAGGACTTGTTTATCTCTAGGTCTCTCCACCTCCTTGCTCTTATTGAGTTTGTTCTGACTTTACACTGTTGGTTTTGCCCTACCCTGTGCCTGTTTACACTTCCCTGTGCCTGTTTGCATTCTCCTTCCCTCTTTATTGTTTACTACAACTTATTAGATTGTAAGCCTATGCGGCAGGGTCTTGCTATTTACTGTGTTATCTGTACAGCACCATGTACATTGATGGTGCTATATAAATAAATAATAATAATAATAATCTTACTGAGACCTGGCTTCCTGCCCATGATACTGCCATCTCTGCTGCCCTCTCTCTTGGAGGACTCTCTTTTTCTCACACTAGTCGCCCAGAGGGTCGGGGTGGTGGTGTGGGTCTTTTATTATCTAGTTTGTGCCAGTTCCAGCCTCTTTCCATTCCACCTTCACATTGCTTCTCCTCCTTTGAGGTACATGTGGTGAGGCTCTTCGCTCCATTGCGACTGCGGGTTGCAGTTCTGTACCGCCCCCCAGGCTCGTCCTCAAAATTTATCTCTGATTTTGATTCATGGCTGTCCTTTTTCCTCTCTGATAACTGTCCTACTCTTATTTTGGGTGATTTCAATATTCATGTGGATGACCCTCAAGATGCTGCAACTCTACGATTTCGCTCATTATCTTCCTCTTATGATCTTAAGCTTTGGTCTGATGCACCCACACATTCCCTTGGACACTGTCTGGATCTTGTTCTCACTCGGAATTGCTCTGTGTTGGACTTTTCTACTGCTCACTTTCCGTTGTCAGATCATCACCTAGTTTCTTTCAATATTACTCATAATCCTCCTCCTTCAAGTCCCGCTTCTCGCTCTTGTCGCAACTTGCAATCTATCAATTATGAGGCTTTTCCCCAGTCTCTAGCCTCCTCCCTTCCTTCTGTCTTTTCGGCTGTCTCCTTGGACTCAGCTGTCTCCTCCTTTAATTCCTCCTTATCTTCAACTCTTGATAATCTTGCTCCATCTACAACTCGGATAGTTCGCCCTTCTCAACCCCAACCGTGGCTCACCTCTTTCCTCCGCTACCTTCGCTCTTGTTCCTGGGCAGCTGAACGCCTTTGGCGTAAGACCAGGGACAGGGCGGACTTTGTCCATTACAAATTTGTACTCTCCTCTTTCTCTTCTGCCATTTCATTGGCCAAACAGCAGTACTACTCAACGCAGATCCAGTCAAATGCTAGGCATCCTCAGCAGCTCTTTGCGTCCTTCAATTCTCTTCTGAAGCCTAATCCGCCATCTCTCCCCGCCTCTCTGTCTGCTAATAACTTTGCCTCTTTTTTCAATGCTAAAATCCAAACTATCCGCTCTGATCTGGCCAGCTCTGCTCCTCTTCCAGTTCCTGTTCCTCATCTGTCAGTTCCTCCTGCAAATTTCTCTGCGTTTCCTTCGGTCTCAGCGGATGAACTGTCTACAATACTGCGCTCTTCGAAGCCTTCCACTTGTTCTCGTGATCCGATTCCTTCTCGTGTCTTGATTAATCTTATTCCTGCTATCCTCCCTTCCTTGCTTCATATTATTAATTTTTCTCTGTCCTCTGGTTCATTTCCTTCTGCTTTTAAATATGCTACAGTCTCTCCCATTCTCAAGAAACCTACTCTTGATAGGCTATCTCTGTCTAACTACCGACCTGTCTCTTTGTTGCCGTTTGTTTCAAAGATCCTGGAGCGTGCGGTCTACTCTCGCTGTCTTGACTTTCTTTCTAGTAACTCTGCTTTGGATCCACTTCAGTCTGAATTCCGTCCTCTGCATTCCACCGAAACAGCCCTTACTAAGATCACCAATGATCTCCTTATTGCCAAGTCTAAAGGCCATTATTCTGTTCTTATTCTCCTTGATCTAACTGCAGCCTTTGACACGGTTGATCATGATCTTCTCTTAGATTCCCTTCATGACCTTGGATTTTGTGGCTCTGTCTATAACTGGTTTGCCTCCTATCTAGCGGGTTGCTCTTTCAGCGTGTTGGCTAATGGCAGCTCGTCTTCCTCCTTTCCCCTTTCAGTAGGGGTTCCGCAAGGCTCGGTGCTTGGCCCGTTGTTGTTTTCCTTATACATGTTGCCCTTGGGCAAGCTTATTCAATCTCATGGCCTCCAATATCATCTGTACGCCGATGATACACAACTATATCTGTCATCTTCGGAACTTTCTCCTGATGTTCACGATCGTATCTCGGCATGTCTTTCAGATATCTCAGCTTGGCTGCTTCATCGTCGTTTGAAACTCAATATGGCAAAGACTGAATTGCTCGTTTTTCCTCCTAAACCTTCTCCTCATCTCTCATTCTCTCTTACTGTCAATGATGTTACGCTTACTCCAGTCAAGGAAGCTCGTAGCCTTGGCTTTATATTTGACTCCTCGCTCTCCTTTATTCCTCATATTGAGGCAGTAGCTAAATCTTGTCGATTTTTCCTGTATAATATTGCCAGGATTCGATCATTTTTGTCTGTCTCTTCTGCCAAGACGCTTGTTCATGCACTGGTTATTTCATGGTTGGACTACTGCAACCTTCTTCTCTCTGGCCTTCCTTCTTCTCACATCAGTCCGTTGGTTTCTGTTCACCACTCTGCTGCAAAGATCATCTTCTTGGCTTGCCGCTCTGACCATGTTACTCCGCTTCTGAAATCTCTTCATTGGCTTCCAATTCACTTCAGAATCCAATATAAACTTCTCCTGTTAACCTTCAAAGCTTTTCACGGTCTAGCTCCTTCCTATCTCTCCTCTCTCATCTCACACTATTGCCCCGCTCGTGCTCTTCGCTCCTCTGATGCCATGTTTCTCGCCTGCCCAAGGGCCTCTACTTCCCTTGCTCGGCTCCGTCCATTTTCTTCTGCTGCCCCTTACGCCTGGAACGCTCTTCCAGAACATTTGAGAACTACAAGTTCAATCGCAGCTTTTAAAGCTCAACTAAAAACTTTTCTTTTTCCTAAAGCTTTTAAAACTTGATGTTGTGCAGACTTTATACTGTTAGTTTTACCCTACCCTGTGCCTGCTTACCCTACCCTGTGCCTGTTTGCATTCTCTTCCCCTCCTTATTGTTTTACTATGATTTTATTAGATTGTAAGCCTATGCGGCAGAGTCTTGCTATTTACTGTTTTACTCTGTACAGCACCATGTACATTGATGGTGCTATATAAATAAATAAATAAATAAATAAATAAATAATAATGGTAATAAAGGTGTTTCCAGATGGAGGGCTCCTAGTGCTACCAATCAAAATCCCCTCTTTTCCTTAACATATTTGAGGAAAAACCTGAGGGGGTTATGAATAGAAGACAACCTTTTGTAGTTCCCCACATCCCCCTCCTGGTAAAATTCTGTGTTTGAGGCAGGGCAATTACAAGGTAAAAGCCTTGTCTGGAAGCACCCAAAATTGCATGAATTCCATGGTTTTACTTCCGAGTAGACATGCATATGGTTGCATTGTGTGTCCCATCACTGAATAAAAATTGTTTCCGGGATTTTATAGGAGAAAACACCGCACTTCTAAAAACTATTTGGTGGTGCATTTCAAATAAATGGCCTCAAGGTGGGCCAAATAGAGCCTGCTTCACACAAGCAGAAGATTAAGGGTTAAAACTATTCCTGGCCTGCACCGTTTCATTTTGTAGTTGAATACTTCTTTGTGGAAACCAGAAATGTCCTGCATAGACAAAACTATCAAGAAGAAGAAGGTGAGGTTAGGTGTCTCCAATTCGACATCTTGTCGGGAGGGTCATTCAATCATGCGAAAGCCATGCCCTACCTGGAGTCTGAAGTGGTACATTCCAGAAACAGTTTTGCAACCTTGCCTGCCCTTTAGGTAAAGTAGAGCTATTTTACATAATCACCCCCTATGTATGGGCTAACATTTTGCTGTCCTGCCACTAGCCAATTCATGGGAATGCAGGAAATTAAGGTGGGGACAGACATGGCTGTGCAGTGAAGCAGTAATAGCCAATTCACCAAGGGTCCAAAGTCATCCCATCTTCCCTCAAGTCACATTTCAGGATTCTTTCAAGAATAAGAATTAGAACTTTCCTATCTCTGTGTGTAAGTCTGTAGTGTGTAATGAGCAACCCAGCAAAACAGAAATTGGCACAAAACCCAAGGACTCTTGCTACAAAGTTCTGTAAATGAATGTTCATAGCATGAACATAAAAGAGACAGAGCATATTTTGAAAATAATTTGTTAGAGAGTAGAAAGGGACTCAAAAAGGGACTCTTTTAAATAGCTTTGCAACAGTATCTGCCTTTCCAGGAAAAAAAAATCATGAAAATAATACTGTCCTAGAGTGAAACAAGTGTTGACTACCAGTCCCATTATATTCCTACAGTTCAGAGAGATTAAGTCGTCTGTATCTTATGTTTTTGGCTAGGATTGTTGGCAAACATCTTCCATGTATTTTATTGCTTAAGAAATAAGCTGTTAAGATTCCTTCCAGTTCTTATACATTATTGCCACCTATTGGCAAATGTTTCAGACCACAATGATCTAACTTACTCTACTTGAATATCTGGACCGTTGTCTTTTATTATTTGATCATAACTTTTCTTATAAGTCATATATTCTAGGGGTGTGCATGGACCCCCCGCTCCGCCCCGCGGGCCGATCCGAAAATTTCGGATCGGCCCGCTCCTCTTCTCTGCGGAGCTCTGGCTCCGAATCGGAGCTCCGCAGTGGAGGGGAGTGGTGCCAGATAAGGCCGGGAGAGGAGGGTGGGGTGGTGGTTACCGGGCCCTGCCGCCGTCGCCGCCCGTGCGGCGATGGCGGCAGAGCCCGGTAAGGGACCAAGGGGGAGGGGGGCCTTACCTGCCTCTGTCCGCGGTCCGTCGGCTTCTTCAGTTGAGCCCGCGGTTCAGCCAGGAAGTCTGGGCTGCAAGTGCGGCCTAAACTTCCTGGTTGAACCGCGGGCTCAATTGAAGAAGCCGAGGGACCGCGGACGGAGGCAGGTAAGGGAGAGGAGGGGGGGTTTACTGGGCCCTGTCGCATGGGCGACAGCGACAGCGGCAGGGCCCGGTAAACCCCACTTACCTTTCCGGCGGAGCTCCGGATCGAGGTGAAGGATCCGCCTTCACCTCGATCCTCTTTGCCACGCTCCGCCGGCCCCCCAATCCTCTTCGCCTCCGCCTTAAGGGGAGGCGAAGCACCCCGCTCCGCTTCTAATTCGCCGGTCCGATTAGAAGCGGAGCACATCCCTAATATGTTCTGCAGTATATGCCTCAAACCACTCGCTCTTAAGATCAAAGCAAGCAAAATTTCAATAACAATGTATGAGCCAAGCACAAAGATTTATGGATGGAACTGCCAGTGCATACTTTAAAAGCAAACTAATAAAATAAAATAAAATCCTTAATTCACATAAGTTAAAGGATTAATTAATTAATTAATTAATTTTTAAAAAAGAGCTCCTGAACATTTCACCAGCAGCCCAATCATATTGTGCCTCCAGACAGGGATGCTCCTACACTTGCATCATTGCAAAACAAGGGTTGTGTGCTAGTCATGTAAAGTAAACATGCACAGAGAGCAGAGCAATATTATTGCATGCTAGCTGCCCCCCTCTATACTTTATATTGGGGTGAGATGCATCTGGCAATGGGTGATGAGTTGGGGCCTTGCACGCACAGGTGCACACATGTACACTCATGCACATGTGCACATACATATGCGTACAGACATACACATTCAGTGTACATAAAGGGGGTCTGCATAATCAAGGGCCCTTCAAAAAAACTTATTGTGTATACAGAGTTTGTATGTGCTCCTCTCTCTAGTATCTGTGGTTAGAATCTGTACACAGTCTTAAAGTCTGCATTCTTTGTGAAGCAAGTGTCGTTGCTAGACAAATCTGTAGTAGGTGTCTGGCATTCACTGTAGACCCAATGTTTTCCTTTTATCCTCAGGACTGGTTCAAGACATTTAGCTGCCTGAGGAAGACAAGTCCACAATTTCACATATAGAAGTCAACTTATTGATTAATAGCATTTATATCCCACCTTTTTTCTTTCAAGGAACCCAAGGCGGCACGCATTATCCTCCTTCTCTCCATTTTTATCTTCACAACAACTCTGTGAGGTAGGTTGGGCTGAGAGTCTGTGACTGGCCCAAAGTCGCCATGTGGGGACTAGAACTCGGATCTCCCGACTCCCAGTCCAACATTCTAGCCACTACACCACACTGGCTCAACACTGGCAATAGGACAGTTTTTTCACCACACCTGAGGGCAGCAGGCTAGTTTTGGGGGTGAAGGTCAGGCTATATGGCACACCCAAAGCTTCAGAAAACTTCATTTTTGCCATTACCACCATCAGAACACTAATGGCAGAGGAACTCCTCTGTCCACAGATGCCAATCTCAATTGCTGAAGATGATTCACAAAATCCTATAGCTTTTAGAACACTTTCCAGGATGTTTGTTAGCACTGTAACTCTAACAAAATTGTAATTTTAACATTGTATTCCTCAAAGGTAAAAATAAGAACAGGGATTTTGCAGAGATAAGGGACAGCAATAAATAGAGAGTCCCTGGTAAATAGAGAGTTAGATCATAGGGGGATGTTACTTCCCATCTACAAGAATGGCTGTGGTGGAGGATAACGCTAACACTGGGCATGCATGCCTGGAGCTATGAGGAGATCCATGACCTTGGGGGGAAGAGTGGTGTTTATTGGCTAGCTTGTGGACCTGCTTGTACTTGGATTGGGGTGGCCTGCTCCGATTTCCAAACCCTTTGAAGGCAAACTGGGAAAGGCACAGTTATGGGTTTTGGACAGCCTTAGGGGGAAAACCCTTTTGCCCCTTTAGACAGCTGCCTGGGGAGGGCCAGAGGTTTAGGAATATCTTTAGTGAGTTCCACCGTCTGGTACACCTTGGCCAGTAGGGTGGAGAAAATGTCTGCCTTAAATAAGCATCTCTGGGTTGAAGATGCGTCCAATTCATCCTCTTCACATTCACTGCTGCTACAGGATACCTCAGAAACTGATAGTGACACAGGAGACGAGACAGGCCATCCTTTTTAAGCATAGCTAGTTTCTGCTTATGGGATTGTGCTCTCTTGGAATGGTTCCCTTTTGATTTCTTTCTGCGGGGGGAATGAACTTTCTACTCCAAACTGGAAGCAGCAACAGAGGACAGGGAATCTGAAGAGCAGCTCCCAGTGGGAGACCTCTAGGCCCTTTTATGTTTACACTCGCTTCTACTCCTGGAAGTATGCCCAGCCTTCTTCCCCTTATTGTCTCTTAGGAGGCAATGGGGACTTTTGTACACTAAGAGGCAATCTGCCCTGGGTGGAGGGAAGGACTACTTTCCTCTGGAACTCCTTTCTGAGGGCTGCCTAAGGGGTTTCTCCTTCCAGAAACTTCCTAACCCAGCAAGGTTAAGGGAGAGGCAGACAGTCATTTTAAACTGACCTGTTTTATTACCTACTGTAGTTTAGAATGATCTGTGATTTGGGATATATTATGGATATTTTAATTGTGTGTGGATTTTTTTTATTATAAAGAGCTCTTTCTAACATGCCACTTTAGATCCCAGACCCATTGGAAATCTTTGTGACTGTGGAGATTTCGAGCATTGTCCATGCCCTTTTAAGCTAACTTTGGCATCAGCAGCTTTAGAAACACAGTCAATGAAAGCGAAGATCCTTAGTACTCAATAGCATATTGTGAATCATTTGCAATTATGCAAAGAAAAAAAATACACCTAGAGGGTGCAATGCTATGCATATTTTGACAGGAAAGAAGTCCTACATCTTGCAGCATCCCTCAGCCAGTAGACTGCTGGGGAATCCTAGAAGTTGTAAGACTTTTCCCTGTCAAAACAGAACAGAGAGAAACAGGTGAAATCCTAGCAGGGTTTGTTTGTAGAATCAACATCAGCTTCATTTTATAGTACATGATCCCCTGCAGAATGTCCCAATTTCAATCTCTAGCATCTCTTGAGTAATTCAGGGAAATAATATATTGGTGGGCTAATAAGTTAAGCTGCGATAGCATGAAATATTACTGGAAATATGTAAAACAGTAACGTATCAAATGAATATTCATTAACAGGAAAATAATCTGATTTTTATTTTTTTCACATTATCAAGTACACATTACAACGTCACACATCCCTATATATGAGTCTATGTAATTTGTTTCTTCTTTCTTTTTACAAAGTGTACACAGGGAGGGACATAAGAGTATTTAACAAGCATTTTTACAGAACAATTATTTATATTATGTTCTTGTTGGTTGTTTTTTTTAAAAAATGTACCGTTTAAAACATGGAACTGAAACATCAATTTTATAGCATTTGCTAATCAAATAAAACTAGCCTGTAACTAATATCAGTACATTAACAATAACTAGTTTTTATTTGCTCTTTATACAGAAAATTGTACAAAATCCACTTGACTAAATGCTTAATTGCTTTTTTAAATTTCCAAAAGTATTCTTCAAACCAAGGGTTTATGATTCCAGATGCTAAGAGAAATAGAAAGTGGGCCACGCTTTTGTGTTCTTAATCTTAATGATTGTTCCAAAATTTATAATAATATTTTTCAATAAGAGTAATACGTTTCAGTAGCAGACTGGGAATCTGAGGTTGAATAGATTTTAGTAGGTTTGAAAATCATTTATATGTAAAGATTGTTTAGATATTTGGGCAAGACTTCAAAGAAAAATGAGGTACCTACATTTCATAGGCTAACTGCTGGATCCTGAAAACACGTGTGTTAGTGAGCACAAGTGCTTTTAGGAGAAGGCAAGACCTTAACCCTGCAATAGTCACCACAATCCCAAAATTTTTACAGGGTTCCACACAACTCCACAAGAGCTTACTTTACTACAATATCAAGGAATGGTCCATGGCCATGCGCACAAGAAAACCGCTAGATCAAAGCTCATGAGGATGCTCAACTAGCATGGTTTTCCACCATTTTTTCCAGGAGTTTGGTGAACATGCAATAGTCCACAGACGTTAAAAGATCAGAAACAAATATTGCTCCACTTAAATCCGACAGCCTTAGATTTGTATAAAACTAGATGTTTAAGTAAACATCAAACTTTTATGTTCACATATGACTTTCTCATATAGTAATTCTACTTCTCTATTAAACAAAACCAATCAAACAGGGAACACTGGAATTTCTGAAGGAATGTAGAGACATTATTTCTGGCCACATACCATAGGATATAAACCTGATTCCTTGGGATATCAAGTTTCTGATTAAAGAAAATGAAAGGGGAGAAATAAGGAAGGTATGATGCAAAAACTGCTCAGATGAAACTTGCTCATCACTTTCAGTACATTTGGGACCAGAGCACTTTTGGGACCAAAGCAGTGGGATGGGGAAGAAGCAAGCAAGCATAGCACTTTCCTCTTTTAAAGCAACAAACATGGTACATGTATATCACCAGAAAGGTGAAATCCCTTACAACAAGCTTCGGAATTACTGGTTGTTTCTTTACTGAAGTTTTAAAGTACATAGAGTCCTTGTTTGCCATGAGGCAGACTGCATAGGTGGTCATTCCATCATCTTTCCAGAAGTGTTTAAACAGAGAAGACGAGCTGTATAAATTTTAGAAACTCACTGCTTTTTAAACCATTGGTTTAAAGGACTACGCCTTCTTTCTGAGCTTATTCTGGTAAGAAAAGCTCCCAGTTCCTAAAAGAGCATCAGAGAAAACATAGAAGTTGCAGGAAAATAAATGCTTCAGAAAATCACACTTGCTTTTATTCTTTACTCCTCCATCCAATCTCTCTAAATAGTGTATAATCTTTTAAAGTTTTCCAAGGCTGCTGGTAGATTGTTAAAAATGTGACAGGACAAAATATTTCATACAGTTGGAGTTTTCTAATAAAATTGCATTTAATTTGGGGTAAACTTAGCAACAGTCAGTTGAGTAATTTATCCTGTCAACAATTGAAACAATGCGTTTCAAAACACAAATACATTTGTAATACAGAACCAAAAGGCAGAGAAGCAGATAATTAATACTTATGAACAAGTGCAAGTTTTCCTTTAAAATTCACACCTATTGAAAAGAAATGCTCCCAGTAACCAATGTATTTCTTACTTATTATGGAAGTATTAAACACTACATTAAAAAGAACCTCAAATAATGGAAAATAGTACTGAGTAACTACTCAAATGAATATTGTGTCACAAGTTCCTTAAATACCGAGACAATTAAGTGGGTCCTATGGTACAATGCTATATTTTGACATTAATTTCCCCCAGGTTGTTTTATACAGCCCTCTCTATGACATCTTTATTAAGAGCAAATTAAAAATCTCTCTTTAAGTCATGACAAAACTGAGTTAGTATGGTCAATGAATATGAACCATGTCAGTAAGGTAAATATTTCAGAGAACTAATGTAGTTGAAAAATTCAGTTTGAGACAGAGTTTACTTTATTAAATGCAACTTTATTGTTGCTATCCTTCCTCATTTATTAAACAAATGGAAGAGAATTCAGAACACACTAATGAACAAAATGTATAAAAGTCAACTAGAAGCAATAATCCTATCTGTATACAGCACTAAATCAAATGCACAATATTTTGTTTGTGTGATCTGATTTAAAATACAATGACTGCCTAGAAAGCATATCTTTTACACGCACCTTTTCCCAAATCCATAACATCTAAAAGAGTCCTCATGGCAGCCCAATATCTTTATGGTGCCGTAGAATGTGTTGGTTCTTTTCTGAAGGTCTTCGAAAACCTTTCTTGCAGAAGTCACAACGGTGAGGGTAGTCTTTTGTATGAATGGAAATAACATGCCGTTTGAAACCTGAGGCATCTGTAGTGCTATACTCACAGTACTCACACTGATAAACTTTTCTACCACTGTGTGTTTTCATGTGTTTTTTTAGTTCCATTTGTAGCTTGAACCCTTTCTTACATCTTTTGCATCTGAACGGAAGATCCTTCGTATGAACTGAGAGAATATGGCGGCTTAGAACAAACGGATCAGCAATCTTAAAGTCACAATGTCTGCACTGATGTAATTTTTTGCCTTTGTGCACTGCAACATGTTTTTTTAGTTCCGATGGCCTGTGAAAGCCTTTATCACACATCTCACACTTGTGGGGGTAGTCCTTTGTGTGAACGGAAATTATGTGTCTCTTTAAATCACTTGAATTTGAGCTTTTGTGGTCACAGTGCAGACACTGATGTGTTTTGCTTTCTTGATGCATAAGGATGTGCTGTTGCAGCTCTTTGGTATCTGAAAATATTTGAAAACAAATGTCACACTTGAAGGGCATTTCCTTACTGTGTCTAGTCTTTACATGAGTTTTCAGGTTGGAAGAGTCGGCAGACCTATACTCACAATATTGGCACTGATAGGGTTTTTCCCCAGTGTGGATTCGCATGTGTTTCTTGAGCTCTGATGGATGCCGAAATCCTTTGCCACATTCCACACAAATATGGGGAAAGTTCTTACTATGCACAGCCAGAAGGTGACGATTCAGTAATCCCTGCTCTGCTGTTTCATACTCGCAGAATTTGCATTTGTGCATTTTGTTTGCTGCCTTGTCCCTGTGCACCATCTTGTGTGTAAACAAAGCTCCTGCATGAGAGAAGCTTTTCCCACATTCATCACATTCAATTAGCTTCTCTGTCTTGGTGGTAAGCTTGTGGCTCTCTAGATGGTTATGCAAACTTAATTTTTTATTTGTAGTGTAATCACAATCAGTGCATCGATATTTTTTCTTCACAAGAAGGTGCTCTGGGTGGTTTTTCATGTGCCTTTTCAAGAAGCCCCTGGATTTAAACTTCTTCCCACAAATCATACAGGGGTAGACTGTCAAAGGATGGCCATCAGGCCCAATTATTATTGCTGCAGAATAAAAGCAAAACCAAATCATGAAACTGGAACTTATTAAAGCAATCTATTAATATATGTGTACTAATGATGGCCACAATCCCTGATGTTATATACTTCAAAATCCTTTCAATTACAATAGAAAAGTTAAGCAGATGCTTAAATCTTTCATACTGAAATCAGTATTATTATTATTATTATTATTATTATTATTATTTACATTTATATACCGCCTCATAGCTGAAGCTCTCTGGGCAGTTTACAAAGAGTAGAATTTCAACAAACTTAACACTGTCTGGGTTGCAAATGATGTCCAAATCAATTATTCGTGTAATATTAACGACAGTGACATATTAGTTTTATCCCGACAGAACTGAATCAAAATCATTCTACACAAGCAGGGTAAGACTTGCAAGTAACTGGTAGCAATGTCAAAGGCTAGCATATCCTTTAGTTAGACAAACCAAACCTGAAAAAACTAATACTTTGACATGTCACCAACTGTAAAACTTGCATTCTTGCAAAGGGGTCATGCAATAATAGGAATCCTTCCAAGGGTTGATTGATATTTGTCATGTTCAAGGGTACGTTTCCAAAAAAAGTACATATAAGGTTAATGGAAAATACTGACTCGTGCAGAAATTGAAGATGCCTATATACTCCCTTTTGTTTTGTGCAATTCTCAAATAAGTGAGAAAACTACTGGAAATGTATCAAAGCAAAGGTTAAATATAATCTGAAATAATGGTTTCAAAGAGCACTTGAGAAAGGAATTATATTAACTTATCGTGCAATAAAAAGAAATATGAGAAGCAAGCTAATACATGCATACAATAGAGTTTGTAAATATTTCAACCACTAGGGCTATGCCAGCAAAGAGTATAATTCCAGTAGCAATTCCTCCCAACCCCCACCCTGCCTTATGAACCATGTAGCAAGTGCATTTCATAACTGCTGAAGCTGCCAGAAAGACAGTGCTCATGGCTCTGGTACCAACCACACCCATAACAAGCCCGTGCTGGCAATATGAGCACAACAGCTTCGTATATACTCTCATTCTATACATTAGTCACTGGCAGTACTTGTGGGAGAACAATGTATTATTTAAAACTTCGCTTCTCTTGCCCATTTCTTTGCTACCACTGGATCTTCTTGTCCACGAATAATCTAAGAGGTGTGATGGAGAAACTGCCACTGGCATGATTATTGCCAGTGATAATCACAGGATGAAAACACTAACTAGATTGGATGTGTATTAATGAAAATGTGCTTTGGGCTGCACATTTTGAGCTAAACAGTATGGCTTAGCATGTTGTGTGAACCATTCCTAACCATGGTGGCCACATAACCACAATTTAAACACACTCACTAAACATTTGCTGCAAAAGGTTCAGCAGCCTAACCATGGCTTAGTGTGTTGTCTGAACAGGCCCTATGTTGTAAAACTTGCCTTCTAGACTAAAAAAAATGCTACCGTTTTAAGAACTTGTTTGGAACGTTTGGTCACCTGCACAGCTACAGCCACTTCTCATCTCCAAATTCTCATTCTAAGCCTCGTCTGTATTCCAAAGTTTCCGGAGCTCTTGCAACTTAAATCTCTATCAGTCTAACACTTGCTAAAATAGCACAATTCTACAAAATCCTAATATTGTGATCAGAATAAAGTAATTCTATTCTTTGTACACAATTACTAAATGTTTGGCGAGCACTGTGAATTTTTGTAAGTATGTGTGTGAGAACACACATACACATACTTGTGTCTCCCAAGAGTATAGCACAGGCTATGTGCATATAAGGGGGAAGGGGAGACTGTTAGTGGATTATGGGGGTGGGGGATAAGTGTGTGTGTGTGTGCAGATTTTTACAAGAATGATGAGTGGTATTCACCAGAACTGCAGGCATTCCCATTTTCTGTCCCTAAAAAAAATCTCTGTGTGTTGCACCTATGTGACTTTGTAGGAAGCCTTGGTAGCTTTCCCTTTAATTTCTGCCCTCCTTTAATACGTCCATGTAGTCTTTGCCAGTAAAGCTCATTTTCTTTGCACTGTATGTGTTAGGACATGACCTGTGCATTTCTGTATTCATGGATGCTTGTGTTAACAATTCTTCAAAATGACTGAATCACATCCTGAGAAGTATAAGGAATTCATTGGTTTTTGTAATCCACAACATTGAGTTCTTTTTATATATATTTCTAAAGATTACAAGCTTTTGGATCAACTCCTCTCCTTAAAAAACCCAACAACTTGACAAAAATAATATTTTAGAAAACTATACTCTATATTCGAAGCAGTATAGCAAGTTTTAAGACCTGTACAGAACACATACACATATGCAAAAAGGATCGCACATCTCCCACTCTAATTATATCTAAGTACAAAGGGGATGCCCCTAAAACAAAACGTTGCAGTGTGGAATGCTCCTATTTAAGGTGCCAGCCAGGCAGCCAGGCTGTCTTCAAGAATATTCCATTCTATTCTCCCCTCCAAAAGTGGGCCCATAGTCCAAGGCATGCTCAGTCCTCAATGGATTGTTTCGGGATTTCCCCTCCCCATTTACATCCCCCGCTCTGCCCCAAAAGCTTCTGTATGTCTGCAAAATAAGCCTGCTGATACCTCCCATCTTGCACATGAATGGTGCTATTTTGGCTATAAAAGGAAAATGAGCTCGGCCTTGGTATATAGGATTTGTGCATAGTGTGTACAGGCGCACCTTTAATTGCACATTGGCATGCCAAAACCTGACCTTTCAATTCCAACATTTTTCCTCCTCTGTTAACATTTCTAAATTGAGAACAACATGTTATTTTATCCAAGCAGTATTTCAAATGTTACAGAAAACACAGAACAAAATTAGTGGATAATACAGCTCAAATAAAAGGAGCAAAACCACAAAATGAATACATCTACATGACTGTGCTTTTGAAAATGCTCATTGAAAATGTGTTTCCACTCTCCTCTCGACAAGCAATCATCACAGTCACCAGAGTAGCTGAATATTTACCCGTTTGGTATTGTCTGGATTCCAGTCTCCTCCTCTTTTTTGGTTTTTGTTTTGCTAGTCTCCCGAGACCAGTAGACTCATCTATGTGCAAGAGAGCGCTCGCAGTTCCATTGCGGTTTTCAACTGCATCAGTGTTATTACCTAATGTGGATTAAATATTACACAGAATCAGTACTAAGCATTCTTAAAGATTATTCAAAGCACTGACCCTGAGTGATGAAATTAAGTTTGAAGAATTAACGCTGAAAGGTAGTAGATGGCTGTTCTGCTTCTTTTTATAGCCAACCTGAGCACAAGGTTAGATTCTCAACAAAAAACAAACCAACAAATAAACAAACAAACTTTGAAGGCTGCTCCACACCAAGTGTAGATGCTTGCATAGTTCATGAATAGATTTCACCACACCGCCACAATTCCAACAATTCACAGTGGCATGGTGAAAAGGTAAGAGATCCATATAGTAAGCAGATGCACATAAACAGCTAACCACCAGTAGCCTTCAATGCAGTTTGGACTTCCAGGGACCACCAAGTTGTTGCTTGTTTGTACAAAATGGGAGTGGGAGCCATTTTCATGTGGAGCAATGAAATGTGTGTGAATGTCACAACCACACTGGGAGGACTGACCACTGAATCTTTTCCATGTGATTACCAGCCTGCTGGGAGTGGCAACTAGGGTGGAAAACAATCTGCAATCAGCCCCCACTACATCCTTGCAACAGTCACACAAACTTCCTTAAGAACATAAGAAGAGGCAAAGGCCCTGTTCAGACGACACCGTTAACCATGCTGATTAAGGGTTTTTGGTTAAGCAGCAGGGTTAACAGTGTCGTCTGACATGCATTTTCCTTAACCAGGTGTCTCTGCTAACCACACTGTGGATGGCTTCACTAAGCCTGTCCTGCAGCAGGGTTAGCAGCACTAACTTTGGCTTGCTTATTTGTTTAATTATTTACAATATTTACATACCGTTCCCCATTCAAAATTTCGGAGTGGTGTTCAAGATAAAATAAAAACAGAATACAACACTTTAAAATCGATTTTAAAAGAAGCAAAATGAAAAGTGAACCATGGCTGCTCATTAAAGAAAGGCTTCCTGGAACAATGACATTTTCAGGAGGCACTAAAAGGAATACAAAGTTGGCGCCTGCCTGACCTCCAGAGGCAGGGAAGTCCATAGGAGGGGGGCCACCACGCTGATGGCTCTTCTCCTGGTGGACTCCAGAGGATGGGTCTATGTGGAACCACCAGGAACAGGCCTTCGGATGACTTCAGTGACATTGCTTATGTTTTGTAGAGAGGAAGAGCCTAGCAGGAAAGGGATTAACAGGGTTCCACAGTTGCTGTTGTATTTTCTCTCTCCTATTTTCAGTTCTATAATTTAGACTGCATATGACTTATGTTTGGTAACTATTGCAATTTTCTTTTTATTTCTGTTCAATTTCAAACAAAAGTACGACTGCTAACATAATTTCTTCTGAATGGGATGCAAATGATACCTACATACTCCTATACATAAATGTTGACACAAAATTTGAAGCACCACCCAAAAATGACTGCACTTGTTTCCCCTAAAATAAAAGATCAGTTACTGATATTCTCCATATGCAATTTTCAGGTGGAAGCATGCACTTTTATCAAACTTCCTTCAACTTTATAGAAGAATCCAACAAAAACGGGTGTTTATAGAAGAACCCTACTAAAAGGAGTGTTCCTCATCCCCAAACAAATAATTATGTTTTGTAGATGCCAACGTTGTTGATCTTCAGAACCCATAATGCCAGCAAGGTAACTTGTTTTATGACTGCTTTTATGTTACTAATTTTATACTACCAACTTCAATCTTATAGCAGATTTATGATTTACCATAAGCTGCTGCCCAAGCTATTGGCATAAAGCTTTTGATTTCATTGTCATCAATTTGCTGCTCATGAGCAGCTGCTGCGTCTTCCTCTCCTACGATCACTTCCATATACACCTCATCAGCAATTTCTGCAACATCTAAGAGAAGAAGACACGGTATGTAATACACATTTTATACAATTTTAAACAAATCTCTATCCCTAAATAAAGGCCACATACTTACTTAAATCTTCATCTTCATGCTGAGAATCATTTACTGTCATATAAACCATTTTTTCCCTTGGAATGCGAACACTGCTATTTTGACTAATTAATGTGTCTCCATGGTCATTTTCAGATTCACTTTCCACAATGTCTACTGTGCCTCCTAAGTAAAAAGAATTAGCAAATATATTTTGTAAGAGCATGTTCCTCTTAAATGGTGGTTTAAATCTAACAAATAGTAAAAGAATTTACACAAAGTTTTGAAGGAAGCCTGAATCAGGAGCAGGTTGGAAAGGACCGAGTCAGAAAAAAATGATACTATGAAAAATCTACAGTGCAATCTTCTGCATGTTTACTCAGAAGTAAACCCCAATGAGTTCAATTTGTAAGTGTGTAAAGGACTGTAGTCCAAGACTCAGGGTCTGCAATTATTTTTCCTGGAGGGACAATCTCAGAAAAGTGATAGCAGGTAAGAATCTTAACTTCCACTCTTTAAAATTGTCTGCCAACAAGTTATGTCTCCATAATTTTTTTGTTTCTAGTTTCGCAAAGGCAAAGGAATAGTCCATGACAGCTCTCAGGGGTGCAGCTTTAGTCTAGTGATTGTCCAGTTCTATCTCCTAGCTTAAGGAACACATTTTTTAGATTGCCTTACCTATATCATCTTCTCCAGGATCAGCTTTGAAAATATAGACTTTGATAACTTCTGGGCAAAAGCCATCCATTTTACATGGATCACCTTCCGACTCAGATTTAATGTCAACAGAATTGTCTGTTTCAGTCTTGACAGCATCATCCACTACAGAGAAACACAATAAAATGATTAACCCTGCATAAACAGATTGCAATAAAACAGAAGTTTAGCATTGATTTTAGAAGCATAGAAAATTACAATAAAATTAACCAAAAGTGACAGTGAAAGAAATCTTTATGTAATGAATTATTCTGTTACATGAAAACTAGGAAGATACTGTGTGGGTATGTGGAGTAGTGGGGGAGGTGGAATCAAGAAACAAGGTAAATAAAAAAATTCCAAATGCTCCTCCTGCATTGCTTCACTGAAATAAAATATTCTTCGTAGTTATCTTCACCAAACTGAAACAAGTAACAGAATAGCTAAGTAACACACGTGTTGTACACAAAATTCTCTCAGTGCCACCATTCTGAGCTGCCCAAGTCGGTGATAGTTATGTATAATGCCAAACCTGGGCAAAAGAGAGTATGGACAATTTCAAATGCAAGATGGGTGGGTGCAGAGCAGTCAGGCATGATCCTGCAGCCCTCTGCCTAAACCTCAGTTAAGTTTGTCTGCCAGACATGTAATATTTGTGCTCAACAATGGTACAATGTTAAGAGATTTCTATTCAGCTGAAAAGATATGGATATAGTGCCCCTGCAGACCTTAGTACTTAATACTTCAGCTCCCTAGAAAAGAAATGGATGCTTTTTAGACAAACATAAACATCTGTGTGAGAGGCGTTTGCTCTTGTCCAGGGTTTTTTGAAGTAAGAAAGTGCTCACCTGGTGAGATGACATGAGCAATCTTAACATGTGTTTACCCCCCAACCGCCTCCCCAAACCTGGAGAAGAGCCAATTATTCTAATCCAGCAACACACAGAAATAAGTTTGTCCTTCTAGTTTTGTCACCATCCAGCACCAAGAGAAGGCCGAATTGAGTTATAGGCTGGTTAGAGCCCTGTATTTGGAAAGGTATTAGCCATTGCAATGCAATCAGTCTGCAAGTACCTTGAAGAAAATTGGGATGAGTTCTAATAGTAAACTTAGATTTGTTACAAACAAATCATGCTAGACCAACAGGTATGGGAAATGGGAAACTCAGAGCAATCCTATCGAGAAGTGTGTCTGTAGTGCTTCATACCTCTGCTTGTGCCACAACAGCTGAAGTAGCATGTTATATGAAGAAGCTCCATTTAGCTTGCCTCATCAATGCATTGTCTCATCGATCTTCATTCCCCCTCCTTGGTACATCTTTGCTATTTTGCCATACTAGGTTACACTTGGACTGAGAACGGGTGAAAGCCACTATCAGCTTGAGAGCCACTGCCTCAGCCTGTGGACTCCTCCCACAGTTTTGCCACATAGTACATGAATACATTAAATTTCAATTGGCGTTACAATCAACAAAGTAGGCAACTGGATGTCATATTTAAATATATACACAGATTGTCTAAGGAGTAGAAATTTGAATTCAAAAGCATGTTTGCATTTTTCTCTGTAAAGCAGTTACAGGCTGGACTAGACTACACAAACTTAGGTATCAAATTAGATATGAGGCTTAAAAACTGGTAGAGCTTGTTTGGGAAGCTTAAAGCAAAGTATGAAGTAATAGGGAAACTTTCACTTAGCATAAATTCTAGTATAGGCATTCACATCACATTATAAAGGGTGTGGATTTATATTTTGTTAAAAGAAAAGAACAAGTATATATATTTTAGACTGGAACAAGAATTCAGAACATATTGATATATAATGGGAATCTAGCAGAGAGAAGTACCTATTACGAAGTGGAAAAAGCTGAGTAGCGTCAGATCTCATCCTACAGATATGCATAGCTATGTAAGTTTATCACACTTTTATTTATTTATTTATTTATTATTGCATTTATATCCTGCCTTTTTTCCTCCAAGGAACCCAAGGCAGTGTACATAATCCTCTCCTCCTCCTCTCCATTTTATCCTCACAACAACAACCCTGTGAGGTAGGTTGAACTGAGAGTCTGTGACTGGTCCAAAGTCACCCAGTGGGTTTCCATGGCTGAGTGGGGCCTAAAACCTGGATCTCCCGCCTCCCAGTCCAACACTTTAGCCACTACACCACACTGGCTCATGTGTGCTAATGTAGCCAAGATGAAATCCTCTGCCTGCTACACAGACAAGCCTGTCTGTCCTGTACTGCTAGCCAGCTGCAATCATACTATAAACATTATTCCTACATTTTCAGCGCATAGTGCTGCAGTGACATAGATGGCTCAAGAGGGCCAAGTACACCTCAGTAATTCCTGCCACAGGCCTTCTCTGCCCAGTTCTATCCCTTTCAATAGGTTTGAGTGTTACTCCCGGGCTGTATCCGGCAATGAATACTGTTGCCAACATAGGAGTGCCAAGGCATAGTGCTGTCATGTTACAACAGACACTGGGCCCCACTGTAAACCCGTCTGATGGCTCAGCAAGTCACAGAGCTTGGGACATCAAAATAAGAATTCAACCACAGCCCTCCTCATGTTCTTTGCTAATCAGTGGTACTGATGACTTTGTCTATAATAGTAACAAAATATAATATTAGGAACATGTGCTTTCTAAGCGTCCTTGAGAGGGCTTCTGCCCTGAAAGGTGAAGAAATGTTTTAAATAAATCAATAAAAAGCTCAGCCCTTAGGAAATAGTTGCCTTATACCACTCACCCACCCCACCCCACTCTCCGTTGCTTAGAAACCAGCAACCACTGCTTGTGCTGCTGTTTGGTGTGCTTTTTCTTTCTCAATCTCTTTTTTTTGACAGAAAAAAAAATCTTGACTTGCAACAGTGATAACAAGTAAGCTGTGTTTCCTCAGTACAATTGTTGCCATCTTGGTACCCTCTTCCTTTCTCTACCTGGAACTACATACAGTGGTACAAATGCATTTAGATTAAATTTGCACCATAAGAGTCTAAGAGACTAGAACAGAATCAATGGAAGTACTCTGGATTATTTTACCCAGACACTTACAAGAAATCATCAGATAGTCTTCACAGTTGCCCTTGTTGTCACCATGTTCCATAGGTATTCCACTGGCATCAATTACAGCTTCAGAAGCACAGTCTGCTACCAACACTTCTGAAACGACATCCTCTCCCAGAGAACCTGTGACAATTTCTGCTTCTACAACATTATTATGATCATGAACTACATGTTCCATATGTCCAACGTCAGGTACGTGCATTGACTCATTTGTGAGTACATGTTCAGGTATCGACATTGCTGAAGCTGTGATCTCAGAAGATAAAACTTCTTCTGGAACAGTGCAGTGTGCTAAAGACACTTCTTCAGTAACATCAGTGTCCAGCACTGGTTCAGGTATAATAACAGTTTGAGATATATCTGCATCTTCCAAGATATCTGGACACTGAACATCTTCTATAACAACATCCTCAATGACATCTTGGATTACTACAGAATCTGGATCATCAGGGACAAAGTTATGAACAGTTATATCAGAATCCTCCACATCTGATACATATACAGTTTCCTGTATTTCAACGACAATTTCATTTCCATTCAAATGTGTTCCATCAGCTCCTGAAATACAAAAAAATAACAAAAATTATTGTACCAGTATAGCTGCAAGTTTCATGAAATTCATGAAGTCTTACTTATAGTTGTATCCAGCAGTGTCCATTCCACCAGCAGAATGGATACTGCTTGTGGACCAGTTTCCCCCTCCTCCTTGCAGCCCTCCACCCTACTCCAAATCTGTTCTGGAGGGTTGGGCGAATCTTCTGGAGCAGATCTGGAGGCAGATGGAAGGCTGTAGGGGGAAAGAGGGGAAGGGAAAATGTTCCTGTGCAAGTGGAAGTCCACTCACATAATGTGGATGTAGCCCTATAAATTTAGGGATAATCCTAATCTTAGCATACTGGACAAAAATTAAACCTGGGTGCTTCCCCATACTCCAGACACATGTTCTTGAATCTTGTGGTTAAAAGGTTTGCATCTACCTTGCTAGTTCCTGCTTCCATTACTGTTCTATCACAATCATTTCGTATGGGAGCAGGTTGGAAAAGACCTGAAAGTCCTAGAACTAACTGAGGAAAGTGTCAGATGGGTAGGGCTTTGCAGGGGGGTAAGTGAAGAGGAGGGGAAAGCATGTACATCTAGGATAGTGTCCATACTTGGCATCTAAAGAAAATGATAGCATTTTTATCTTATCTTAACTGTGAGAACTAATAAGCAACTGTATTAATATGGAAATATTTAAATATTGTATAGTGCTTTTTGAATGGTGGGTATTATTTTTTTTAAGTAGCAAGACACTTCCCAAAACAAAATGTTAATTGTAAAAGACATTGTATTCAGATTCTCTGAGGGGAAAGTCTTAATAAATGGACCACCTGGTGTCACTAAGTAAAGGCCCAATAGGCTATAAACTTCCCAACTGCATTTAGAGAAAGCAATTTCAGATTACACGTGATTTCCTAGCTTACCTGTAGGATCAAAAAATCCATGTGGATCATGTGGCTGTAGCTCAAGTCCATCTTCATCCATGGCCTTTAAATCTCATCAGTCACAATGTCTATAAAATTAAAACAAAAAAGTTTTCAACTAGTTTCCCATATCCATGTGTGGCATGTATATTGAAGTCAGTAGATAATGATGGTTCAAACTCATCAGGGGAAAACACATTGTCAAGAAAAAAGTCAGCTCCTTAGAACTTGACTTTTCGCCTATTTTACTGCAGAGCAGGCATTGCCACTCACAGGACAGCAGATGTGTTCAAGTCCCCTCACTGCTTGTTAAAAATGGCAGTGAGAACAGCAGAATACAGCTGTGTCAGGGCAAGAAACTCCTGCCTCAGAATAACAGCACCCCCTTCGACAGGGTTCAAAAATGACTTCAAAAGCTCCTTGCTACTCTTAAACTGTAAGTCACCTTTTCAATCATTCCCTGATCTCTTCATAATGAAAGTTCCACATATAGATATGCAAAATTACAAGAAATAAACATTAACTGTATTTTTTTCTCATTTCATATATTAGCCATGATATACAAAACAACACCACTCATTAAAGCTACCTTTAAAGGTTCTGGTTAGTTAAGGCTTTTGATTTGGTCCAGTACTGTTGCTGAATCCAGAATATACAAAGATGTATTACCACAGTATCGAAAGAACATTTCCATGAATATTAATTTGCTCTTACTCACCTCGCAAGAAGAGGTAAAAATAAGGGATTTGCTCCTCTTTGTGAATGTATGTGCTGAGATATTCCACAAAACAACTTCTACAACCTTTTTCCTGCCAAACTGTGTCATATACCCTTCCAACACGATCCTACACATGTCTATTCAGAAATAAATAGTCCCACTGAATTCAAGTTAAGTGGGTATAAGATTCCAACCTTTATGGGAGACTTTGGTAATCTCTCTCTCTTTCTGTCAACCTAGCTGTAAAAGTTAGTATTTCTTTTTCCCTGCCCATAAAACTGAAAGCTGTTATCTATCCCATTAGCTTTTCAGATGTTTGTTTACTGACATTTTATTGTTTCTGGCAAAAGTGATCATTTGATTTTCACTGTGGGCTCTCTTGCTTACAGTAATCCAACCTGTTTACTTCACACATTACAGCAAGAAACACAACCCCCCCCACCCACCCCCAAGGAGCCAACAATTAGCCACAAATCTGAGGGCTCACTGACTGGCATCCTAACGTGTGAATGAAGCTCTCTTGGGTCCACTGTTGGTTACCCAGAGAAAGTTATTTTTCTCTGTCACTCTGTGTGCTTGTGATCAAGATTGTAAAGCTGCATTAAGTCGATTTATGGTGGGATTTTGAATTCAACTTCTTAGTGGTGTGCCACCTCTATCTTGTGAACGGGTTTAAAGCCTCCCAAAGCCTGTCACCCAGTCCATCCTAATGAAAACAATTGGTCCAGACCATTATTTCCCCCAGCATCGCCAGTCAGTAATAGACATCTGGTATGAAGTGTTATGTATGCGTTTCCAGGAAGAGCCGTTTGGACAAAAACTGGCACATGGCGATGCAAGTAGCGGCGGCAGGAGGACGGGGGAGACGGGACAGGACGGGCGGGGGAGTTGTGTGTATTGCTCGTGCCCTGCAGAGACGGGACATAGTGTAGCCGCTCGGGACCGGAAGGCAGGGAAATAACAGAGCCAGAAAGTGCCTCTCAACCCGCCGCACACCACAGCGGCGGGGAAGAAGGCTGCGGGTCTGCAGCGTACCGGGCCCAGGAGCAGCCCAACAGGACAACTGGGCACAACACAGGAAAGGAGGGGAGGGGCGAGCCTCCCCCACTGGCGCCGTCTCCGCCCTGCCCTGCCCGTAATGGGGACTGTCTGGGGCCAGAAGCGATTAATTCAAGATGGCGGCCAGCACTCTCCCCCCAGCCTCCCCTGCCGCCGCCATCTTGTCTCCTCCTCCCAGGCGCTCTCCCTCCGACTCGGGCCTGGCGTCGCAGCCCCCTCAAACCGGGCCTCGTCCCTACGCCCCGTACACCTCACAAGAGCCTGCCACCTTCCCCCTTTGTGGAAGCTGAGCTGCAGCTGCTTAGCCCCCACTGAGCACGGCCTTGCGGCCCATTCCTGCAAGAAAGAGCCCTGGCGCGGCCTAGCTGCGGCCTTCTCGGGGCCTGTACCGCGGCGGGCGCCGAGGCCTGGTTCCGCGCGGGGGTGAGGGCCTAGCTCGGGCCTGTCCCGTGCTGCTTACCGGGCGGGGCGGCGGCGGGCTCGGGGCGGCCTTTCTCTGCGTAGCTGGGCCGATCTCGGTGGTAGTGTCGCTGCGGCGGGGCGGGCGGGAGCGGAGGGGAGGGAGGGGCCGAGCTCGGAGCTGAGTGGAAGCGGCCAAGCTCCCCGGGCCGGGCAGCCGTCAGCACGTCACGTCACTTGCCCGAGAGAGACCCAGGGAAATGCGGAAGGGGGATGCCGGCACTGTTGCTGCCTGAGCCGCCTGCTCCTCGGCGTCGGGCCGGGCCGCACCGCGAAGAAGGAACCAGGCCGGGGACGCGGGGATGAAGTGGAAGAGCAGTAGGTCCCTACCAGCCCCTCCCGCTGCAGCTGCCGCTCCTGCCGCCGCCTCCGTTCCAGCTTGGCCGTAAAATTCTGCTCCGGGCTCAGACTTGCTCAACTCGGTGCCGGGGAGCGGAGAATTCTTTAGGCCTGGAAAATCCCCAACATTTCGGGGTGGCTTCTCCACAGGCACTGCCCGGGGCACCCCCGCCTCCCAAATTTCGATACACCCCCCTCGATCGCTGTATTTAAATCTGCTCACTGCCTTTTTGAGACTGAAAATAATACGTACCCTATTTTGACATTTTTTAAAATTAAAATATTACTTATAGTCTCTCCCCTTCCTGCCCCCCCCCCCCCGCCCCGTTGTAAGAATATCCTTGGCTTAAGTGCGGACGTTTTTCTCTTGTAGGCATCAACGAATAAGATTGAAATATTATTCTGTAAATATGGAACATTTTGCATCAAATCTCTCAATATTCTCCCAATTATTATTTTTGTGATGATGGATTCTTTAGAGCAGAGGTTAATATTGATACGGATTATTTTGTAAAATTCAAGTAAATGCAAGTTCAGTCAGCAAATATAATTTGTGTCATATTTGGGCAGTTTAGATATGCTGTGGCTTATGTACTATTTTATTAGATGGAAAAAATAATGTTGGGATTTTTTCCAACTTGTCAGGCAATTCTATATTTTCAGTTACTGTATCCTGCACCGAATAGGCTAGGAACTTTTGTTTATGTAGTACCTGAAATGGATTGGTGTTTAATGGGGACAGAATAAGATTGCCATGGGGGGGGGGGGGGGTGGAGGTAGCAACTGTCTGATAGGAAGACCTTTAGCAGGGGAAACATCCCATCTCCATGCCTTGAAATATTTCATTTGATAAATTTCTACCTGGTAGGTATCTTTAAAAGGCAGAGGAGCCCTGCTCTTCCCTCCATCACCACCATTACACTTATAGTTTGTAACCTTAGGACACAGCTATATCATTTTTTAAAAAAGTTAATGTTTGTTGTGGTTTTATTATGTTTGCTATTTATAAGTTGCTTAGTAGAATTTGTATCCTGAAAGGTGTCATCTAAATTATGTAAGTTCCACTTAATATTTTAAAGAATCTGTGTTATACAGCTTGGAAAGCTTGTTTATGTTTTCAGACAAGAAAAAACTAATATGGAGAGTTGTAGGTCCTGCTGTGGTCCCATGTCAAATTAGGGCTAGCTCTCCAACCAGCATAGATTTAAGCGTTAAGTTAAACTGATGCCATGTATCATAATAATGACTTTTTTGTTGTCTTAACTTTAGGTTAACCCCTTTTTTTGTAAAAATTCAATTCAAAAAAATATTGGCTGACAGTGGACATTTCCTTAACATTTTAGACATTTAAAAATGCTTTGTCTAATTTTGTGTGGGGTTTGGTAGTAATTCATAAGGTTGGGAGTCAGAATCGTAGAATAGTAGAGTTGGAAGGGGCCTATAAGGCCATCGAGTCCAACCCCCTGCTCATTGCAGGAATCTACCTTAAAACCCTGACAGATGGCTGTCCAGCTGCCTCTTGAATGCCTCTAGTGTGGGAGAACCCACAACTTCCCTAGGCAATTGGTTCCATTGTCATACTGCTCTAACAGTCAGGAAGTTTTTCCTGATGTCCAGTCACTAGTATTTTGGTATTCATTTAGATTTTCAGTCTGCACTTATTTCTATCAAATATCTTTAGTTATTTCTGATGGAGAAATCTGCCTGCGCACCATTGTTTCAGTCCTATATTAGTGTTGCATTCCACATTTATTACATTGTCAGCTACTGTGCTACTTTTGTTCTCTTAAAACAAACTTACATGAATTGGATGTTTTCACTGTTGTTCATTACGAATTTTATAGGGCTATTTGTTTTAACATAATGTGGAACATCCTTGGAAGAACTTAAGGATGATATACAAATGTTGCAATGAATAAAATGACAAGTACTCTCTTTTTTAAAGAAGGTACTTCTTCACACAGTACCTAATTTATAGAAGTCACTGCCACAAGATGATGTGGCGATGGCCACTATCTTAGATTGCTTTAAAAGGCAATTGGACAAATTTCTTCAGGGACATTTATAAATCATAATGACTACATGGAATCTCTAGGTTCAGATCTGAAGAGTAACAACACAGAAGGGTTTGATTCCGTACTTTGCTGTGGGCTTCCAAAAGCATCTGGATGGCCTCTGTTGGAAACAGTATACTTGACTAGATATCTAAATGGTGTGTGAATTTATTGAACAAAATTGCTTCTGTGGTTTTTTTAAAAAAAATCAGGGCTGGTGACCTTCTACGTCCTCAGTGGCTACTCTGTTTGCCAATGTCCTTAGGGCTATCAATGTATTTTACTGAAGAGATGGATTCCATGTAGTGAAGCTTCACAATGTTGCAATATTGTCCTGGTCTTAAAACAGCTGCATTGGCTTCCCGTTTGTGTCTGGACTCAGAGTTGCTGGTTGTAACTTTTAAAGTCCTACACAGCTTGGGAACAGGTTATTTAAAGAACTGCCTTCTCCCTCAGGAACCTCCCCAGTTTAGGTCTTTTGGTCCTTCTTTTGGTTCTCTTCCCACCATTTTTTTTTTTACTGGGATGAGGCAGGTGATGACCTAAGGTAGGGCCTTTTTCCAGTTGTGGCACCTAACTGAAATGATTTCTTAGACTGTTGCCTTCAGTGCCAGGTGAAACCTTTTTATTTGCCCAGGTTCATTAAGATATTGTATTGCATATGATTTGGCATTTTTGCTTTTACCTCTAGTTCTACTGTTTTATGTATTGGTATTTTGTTTTTAATTTTAACCACAGATTCTTACCAGAAAAGCAATACAGGAATTTCTTTAAATTAAATGAAGTTACTGCTGTTTAGTAATATGTTCTTCTCCATTACAAAGTTACATACATACAAATATGTTTTACATTTTCAGAGACATTCTAAGTGCTTTATATATGCATATGCAGTTGCCATGCTTGGTTTAGACCATACGCCTTGTGTCAAAGAAAATGCATGACTATCTCTATCCTGTTTTTGAACTTGACAGGTTGTGTGTAGGCGTGATATTAATACAGTTACCAGGATCACACATATTTCGTTTTGGTGATAAGAAAATCCTTGAAGAAACAAATGTCAATGCAGACCAGCATTGCACATGCTGGGCAGCAAAGTCTCTTAACGAGGCTGTAGCTGTGCTGCACCAGGACTTTGCCATGTTCATAGGACTAGATGACTACACTTAAACTTCAAGAACAGGGTGAAGTGGCAGGCACTGTCAGATGCAATAGGGAAGAGGGTTCAGGGATCAGAAAGGTAAGCAGTAGATTGGAATGCCCCTTTACACTTACCTGGAGTGAATTGGTCTCTCTCTCTCTCACACACACACACACACACAATCAATCAATCACATACAGGCATTTGAATTGCAGTGCTTTTAGCTTCTACATTGGTGGCTTTTATACATTAGTTTTACTCTCATTTGTATTAGAATGGCCAAATGGAGAACTTCCAACACTCCTGGTTGCTGGAGGAGAGTGTGTAGACATCTCCACACCTTGCTCATCTGGCTGCTACACAGAACTGTCTTTCATCTGCAGCAAACCTGCTGAATGTAGATGTCCAAATTAATTATCAGCCTTGTAGCCTGAAACCTGGAGGAGAGCTGGGGAAAATAAATTTAGTCTCACACATCACACAACTAGCCAGTGTGGTATAGTGGTTAGAATGTTCGACTGGGACTCTGGAAATCCAGGTTCTAGTCCCCACTCAGCCATGTAGCTCTCTGGATGACTTTGGGCCAGGCACTGATTCTTAGCCCACCCTACCTCACAGGGTTGTTGTAAGGACAACGGCCATCTAACTTGCATTGGGTTCCTTGCAGAGGAAAAGCAGCATATATGTTATTGCTATTGCATTTACCTTGGAAAAGCTAATTCAAGGTCTTAAGTAAGAACACTTTTAGGTGCTGTTGCCTTGTAAATATTGCTTTTTTAATAAACAAGTTTGACATCATTGATGAAAGTCAGTGAATATATATATACACCCACACCCACACCCTTAAGTGTTATTAAAGTGTGTTTTAGAGCCATTCCATAGTAGTTCAAAAAGTGACAAAAGTTGTATCCTAAGGTTTACATACAGTTGGTAGAATTCTTAGTGGTGGGCAGAAGAACAGGATTCCTGTGTTTTTAAATTATGTGTGGCAGGTTGAAATTTATCAAGCACATCTTTTCCAGGCATGGAGATGGTGTTGGGAAATGTTTGCTGAATGTCTGCCTATCAGACAGTTTAAGGAAGGAAGGCCGCTTACCCCTTCTCCCCTTGAGCAATCTTACAACGTATTTACAGTTAAGCTACTTCATCCTTCCTGATACCAGGACTGTACTAAGAGCATGACTAAAACATCATAAGAAAAACAACAACAAAAAACTAAACATACATTTTAGAGGCAGCTAAAATAGCAGAGCAGACCAATCACATAATGAAACTTTAAAAGCCTGGGCAAATAATGTTTAAACCTGGCACTGGAAGGATTGAACTATCAGCACTATACTTCTATGAGAAGAGTATTCCACAATTCAGTTAGGGATTTTATTATATTAAGCAGGATAGAAGTATCACAAATAAATGAAAATGGCACCACCACAGAAAAGGTTCCCTTCTTGACACATAATATATTTTTCTTAATGAGGGAACACTGAGAAGAGCCTCTACTGAAGATCTTAATACATGGGCAGGCTGGTATGGAAAGAGGCTCTCCTTTGGTATTTGGGTTCCAAGCCATTTAGGGCTTTAAAAGGTAAGCAAAACAAGTTGAATTAGGCCAAGGAACAACTAGGCACTCAATTCAGTTTCAAAATAGGTGCAATGTTTCAACCACATAGCCACACGTTAGAATTGTGCAGTAATTGACAAATAGCCTTCTAAGAGCAGCCCCACTAATTAAGGCTGCTGTTGCAGTGTGGGTGCCGTGGAGAAAATACAAAAAATAAGTGCTTCAGATCATTGTGCTCACAAAAACACTTCGAAAGTCCCACACCATATCTGCACTATAAACTTGTCAGATTTACACCAAGATCATGAAAAGTTGTACCAGTTTAAACAGGAGCTGTGTCATATTTCAAAACTTCAGTGGGAGAACTCATTGGCATATGTATCTGAATGCCCTACAGCCATCTTAAACTGCTGACCAAGTAACTCTATAGTAAAAGCTGCAATTATCACTCCTTCCTAGCAAATTCTTAAAGAACTGCAATTTTAGGCATGTTTACACAGAAGTAAACTCCATGGAGTTCAGTGGGATTTACTCCCAGGTAAACCTTTGGAAGTAACTCAAGACCATCAGTATCCTAAACGAGTGAACATGAACTATTATTGTTATTATATTTATTTGTATTGCGTCTTTTGCCCAATACCCATTATTTCTTGCTTGGTTGTTGGCAAGAACGGTTATTTTCTATATGTGACACAGAAATATTTTGAATTATGTAGATAGTCTGCATTAGTAAAAGTTTTCTCAGAAATGAAAGATATCTAGATTTACTGAATCATAATTGAGTTAAAATCTAGATCTGTAAGTGGTGGCGTGTTAATTCTTCACTTCTCAAATTGTGATATCTTCCTTTATATGTTTTCTGATGTAGGGAGATCTTAACATGTATTTTAGGGCAAGGACAGAGAAAGACTTCTGAAACTCCTGTGCGTGTGACTGTTTGCTGTTCTTTCCCATAGTAAACGTCACAAATCCTGGAGGCATTTTTGCCTCCAAACGGGGATGAGTTAGATTATCTTTCCCTTGTCAACTGTCCACTTCTTATTCCTGTTGTCTCACACAAGGTTCCGATCAATAGGCAGCAGCACAAAGAACCTATTCTTCAAGGGTCATTCTGCCTTTTAGCACTGATTTTACCATTTAGGATCAGATTGTTGTGTGATTTTCCTACGAATATTATGTTTGAGTTATATCAACATTTCCTAACTGAACTCTAATTTTTACAATGTCCCTCAATTGGGATGAACCAAGGAAGATGGTAACCTATTTACATGACAATTATAAACACTGATTTCAGTACGCATATGGATCACATTTACAGATGGTAGGATTACTGTTTTATTTCTGCTTTTTAAAGAATCTGCTATTTCCTTTTTTGCACTTTGACCATTACAGTAGTAGATGTTTTATAGTGGAGTTTCATGGTACCTCGCCCCCCTGCAATGGTATTTTATGTTCCTTTCAGATTTTAGGAACATCTCTTACAAAGCAAGTAAGATCAGTGACTCTTAGCAATCTAACTATAAGTATGAGCAAAATACAGTGATTTGCAGAAAGAAGATGTTAGAAAGCTGAAGGCCACACAAAACAAGGTATAGGGCAAGAATTGGGATTGATCTTCCAAGGAGTTTATTTTCTTTTTTAAATTCTTTCACTGACAATCTTTTGAGCTTTTCACAACTCAAGGACTTGTAAGAATTAAATGAAAAAATAAGCATTTTTTTTATTTCAAAACAGATTATGGGGCATTGAGTTACATTGTTTAAAATTAGATAAGCCAGCCTCAAATAGAGTCTCAGACAAACTGACATAAATTAAACATGACTTAAGTTTAGTTTTGCTAAAACTGGATAATTAAATCCATCCTTTTCCAAATTTTTGTATATGTTTATTGCAGATACTGACTAGATTTTTTAGTAAGAGGTTTGATTTCACGTATATGTGGATATTTCCACACCGAAAATGCACCCCCAAGTGTATGAAAACACACTTCAGCTTTTATAAAGTGAAGCACTAATGTCTGCTTTTCAGTCATCATCTACTGTAGGCTTGATTGTCACTCCTCTTCTAATCTGTCCCCAGCCAATTAAACTGCAAAACAGGAAAACAGGTTTAGAATAACTTAGAAGCCACATTTAAAAACACTAAATAAAAAAGGTCACTACAGATTTAATGCATAGTATAAAGTTATTTTAATGCTTGTGCTGTTCACAAATAAAATAAACGAATACTAGAAAATAGTTATCTTAAAACCCAATATTAGCATTAATGGAATAAGTACTACAGTACTGCTTGTTCCCTTACATCTTGGCATTTCTATCATCATTTATACTAATAGTAATCTAAATTCTCTGAATGCCGGTCCTTGTGTAGCCAAAATGGCTCTATCTACACACAAGAAGGGATGTATCAGCAAGTTTGGAGAATACAAAGATATGCAGAAGCATTAAAATATTTAGAAAATACTCAGAAATCCTCCACCCTTCCAATAGAACCCAATGAAGACTGTGCATGCTCAGTGAAGACAGAATCTGACTGACAGTTGGGAGAACGTGAGAAGTGGGTAAGATGGAATAGAGTATTCTGAAAGAGGGAGCACTCCATACTGCAATGTTTTGTTACAGTATGTGATGCCTAATACTCTGTTAGGAAAAATAATCTTATGAAGGACAGCAGTGAGAATGGAGAAAAGTATTCAGGGAAGTTGCAAATATTAACTAGTTATTCAATTTTGATTAAAAGTTTTCCTCACACAGAGTAGAGATAACTGAAATCTGGTATTTTCTTTCCCTATTCATAGTGAGGGTGTTTGAATGATCACAGGGGTAAAAGAGGCCATCATGGCTTCTCCCCTTTGCCCTTACAAAGCAACATGGGTTGCTGTGTTGTCTGAACCCAACATGTGGCAGGGTTGACTGCTGCAAATAAGCCAACCCCACTGTGCTGCGTTCAAATGACACAGCAATCCATGCTGCATTGTGAGCATTTATGCAAATGAAAGACGCACACACAGGGAGAAGCCATGATGGCTTCTTTTACCCCCGTGATCATCCGAACCCTACCAGTGTCTTCCTTTAAAAAAATCCACTGACTTTCCATGTTTCATTCTTCAAAACCTAAACGAGGAAGTACTTGTCCATGGTGTATACACCCTATTAATGTTGTTTTCACTGCTCTGTCTGTAAGTAAATATGGGCTGCTATCTAAGTACCTCCTCCCACTTTGTAGACTGACTTTACTCTAAAACCTCCATTTATTTTGTTTCCTGCCACAGCGACTTGTTTTTTAAGTGAATCTAAAGTATGTTAGACGAATAATCTTTTAGTGATACTATTTCAACATTGTTTCAAACCAACTTACCGCCAGTGTTTCTCAACTCTTCGACTAAGGGCAATTTTTTCTCCTACTTCAGTGCACACAGGATTAGTTAGCACTATTTTCCCCAGATCAGCTTTCACTGCACTGACCCGTCCCCCAGTAGACAGTGATCCTATGTTTACCATTAGGACTTCATTTTTGGATAGTTTTTGCACCTGAAATAAGCAGTAAATGATCTCAAAGTTAGATGCAACTTTTATCATTTAAGGTATACAAGCATCACTTTCAAATGCCAGAGATAAAAATTAACTGCAATTCCCCCCACCAGTTGCACACAGAAAGTGCCTAACCTTTGCAGCCTTCTTGTCTCCTTCAGTGCGGACACCTAGTAGTCGCCTCAACAAGAAGTAGGAAATTTCAAGTTCTGTGAATATTTCAGGTAGTGCCCCAACTGCACCAAGAACTTGCCCCACCATTCGATCAGCTCGGCACAAAGTTGGATCAATCTTGGTACCAACACCTAACAACAAAAAGCTTCTGAGTATATTTGAAACATGCAACACATTCTAATGCATCAGGTTTCATTTAAATTACTTAAACTAAGACAGAATTGGCCCCGTTTGCATGTAATGGCGGCAAATCATGGGTTAACCCATGATTTGCTGCACTATGTGCTGCTTCTGCTTTGCATAATCAATCTATGATTGAACTGATGGGAGGTTGTTATGTAATGCCTGAATTCAGACACTATAAATTAATCGTGCGTTAAACAGTTAACCTAACAATTAGTTGTTAGGTCAACTGAGGGTTGTTTAACACACGATTAACCTATAGTGTGTGGGCTTGGACATCATATATGGTAGCAACCTTGGTCAGTCTGATGGAAGGATGTAACTGCAAAATGGCAGTGGCAAATCATTAATTGGATCATGATGTCTGGGTTCGCATGGCACAACTCAACCTACAACTGAGCCAATTGAACGCTGACTATGCAAAGAGAAAGCAGTATGCGCTGCAGCAAATTATGGGTTAATTAAGCCACAATTTGCTGCTGTTACATGTGAACCAGATCAATTGAGTGACTTCAGAACTGAAGTCATTCACTTATTCTTTTGGAGCTTGCAAGAACTATGGAACTCTGATTTTCCCAAATTTTGCCACTTATGTTATTAACTCCTCTTAATTTTAAGTTTCTTTGGCGCCAGATTTATTCTTTTACACTATTTGCACAATTTTGTAAGGATGTGATATTGCATGTATGTCATCAAATCTGCTGAATTCCATGTGATTTCAGAGATGACTACTGAAGTAAAGCCAGCCACCTCAAATCACCTACAGAGCAAACAAAAATGCTTTAGTGATAGTTTTCTCCCCCTTCAGCAAAGAGGCAGAGCCATTAAGTGGATGGGTAGAAACCAAACCTAACATTGGCTTTCCTCTCCTCCTTACAATTCTCAACACTGTTGCTGCACGAGGGTCATTATATTCTATAGCAGTTCTTGGAGTAATCTTGGAAAAAATCCCTCTTGAGAAAGTTGTTGGAAATGTGCTTGTTTTATAGATATGCTCTTATTTCGGCAGTCTTCTAAACCTCTTGAATAGGCAGGAAGGGTATTAATGTGAAACAGAAACATACCAATAAGGCCTCCTGGTACAGCATACTGCAGATCATTGTGTTCTGCAAAGAGTGATACAATTTTGGAGAAGATGGGCTTGCACATAAGTTTTCCTTCGCTGTCCTTTGAGACAATGCCAGGTCTCACCTCCAGCTCCTGGCCTACCTATCAATAGAGGGTAAATGGAAGTATATTATTTAATACAATGCCAATTTCTAAGCAGTGTGCCACTAATTGGTGGTACAAAATATTAAATATTAATTTATAATTTACAATGCAGAACTAAAATACATTTTATAATAGAAACACTGACTGGTAAAATGCTAGACTGAAGAGTTGCTTCATATTTATTAAGGGATACACTTTACTTGTAATGCCATGAAATTCATTTTATGTCCACCTGACATATTTCTGTTCTAAGAGAAAGATAAGTTTTTACATGGCTATTTTTTAAAAAAATTCTGCCACAAAAAATCAGTTGTGGGTGTGCTTTTATTGTATACTCACAGGTAACTGTTACTTTGCTTTTATTTGTATTTAGCCCTGATAGCAGACTTTTTAAAAAATAAGATTTGATCATACATTTGTAAAACTGGAAGTAATTTCCACTTAAGGTAACAGTTGGTAAGAAGTACTCTGTTTTGATTAAAACTTCCACCCTTGTATATATATTTTAAAACATCATTAATCAATATTAAATTAGGAAACTGAAATCATAAGCTTGGATCCAAAGAACCTTACAAGTAGTTTCAGTAGCCCAATGCAGGTTTGGACTTCTTTTTATCAAATACAACAAATTCCAGTCGAAACAAAGGGGAGTATTGTAGTATGGTATGAAGGTCATTGTTCTGAGAGAAAAAAAGCCACAAATGTCATAGTCACATCCAAATCCTTGGAAAATTATATTTACTCCCTGGGTGTAAATATGACACTATGGTCGGTGTCATAAATGCAGATGCTGTGGTTTTCTTTACTATAATTAGTGTAATGACTTGGGAGGCAGCAATGGAAATAAATAAATATTACCTTTAATACACCTTTTAGAATACTACCACCAGCTACACCTCCCTTCAGGTCATCAACTTCACATCCAGGCTTGTTGACATCAAAAGATCTAATAACTGAGAAGTACACACTTGATTAGGTACACATGCAATGTTCACTCATATGTTAAATTCAACTTTGATGCAATAAATGCCTGTATAAGTATTTTTCTCCAACAACATTTTCTTGTTGACCAAACTACATTCATTGTTGTACCCATGTGATTGCTAAGCACACACAAAACGCAAGCTCTCATCACCATTCAGACAGAAACACATTTAAGAACTGACTTCAAGGGGCCATCAACTAATATCAACATACACACACAACTGAAAAATAGAAATCTCATGAATTACTTCAAGCAAAGCACAGATTATATTACTGAATTAGATTTCTGTTCACCACTCTGCTGCTAAGATCATCTTCTTGGCTCGCCGCTCTGACCATGTTACTCCACTTCTGAAATCTCTTTATTGGCTTCCAATTCACTCCAGAATCCAATATAAACTTCTCCTGTTGACCTACAAAGCTTTTCACTGTCTAGCTCCTTCCTATCTTTCCTCTCTCATCTCACACTATTGCCCCGCTCATGCGCTTCGCTCCTCTAATGCCATGTTTCTCGCCTGCCCAAGGGTCTCTACTTCCCTTGCTCGGCTTCGTCCATTTTCTTCTGCTGCCCCTTACGCCTGGAACGCTCATCCAGAACTACAAGTTCAATCGCAGCTTTTAAAGCTCAGCTAAAAACTTTTCTTTTTTCTAAAGCTTTTAAAACTTGATTTTGTTCTGACTTTTATACTGTTAGTTTTACTCTACCCTGTGCTTGTTTGGTGCATTCTCTTCCCCTTCTTATTGTTTTATTATGATTTTATTAGAATGTAAGCCTATGCGGCAGGGTTTTGCTATTTTATTGTTTTACTCTGTACAGCACCATGTACACTGATGGTGCTATATAAATAAATAATAATAATAATTTAGATATTTCAACACCTAAATAGACTAGTCAATTATTTCCCCAAAGACTTGACAAATTAGAGAAATTTGTTTGACTAGAGAAGTCGAACTTTTACAGTGAAAAACAGGATTAAGCAATGGCTTAGGTCCAAAGCAGTCTTACGCAAGCACTTCTGCTTCTGTAAGGCAGCCGTGCTGAATTCCTCCAATTGCCTCATCCTGCTGCAGCCCCATCTCATGCTGTTCTAGAGGGCCCATCAACCCTGAGGAATGGCTTTTGGGGGCACAGGAAGCTGTAATGGGAGGCAGGAGATAGGAAGGCCGTGCCCCACAAGCAGAGTTCCATGTAATCTCTAGATCTAGCGTATTGCATATGTATAGGGCTGGTTGGATCCAAAGGTTCTTTTTTGAGAAAGAAAGGGAATCTTTGGATCCAACCCATAAAAACTACAATGCTGGTGGAAAATCTTTACTTATTCTCACAAGTATCTGCCTAGAATTTTTGGGATAGAAATAACTCTTGCAACATCACTAATGACTGACAGATCCATACTGTATGATGCATGTGTGACTCGTCACAAAGGCTCAAACGCAGACATTCGGGTGGCAAAAAGAAATCCAGAAACACAGTTCCTTTGAGGCAGACCATCCTCTTATGAACATATGCCTAATACGAGAAACAGAGTAACTGCAGCAAGGATCCAAAGAACCAACAGAACTATTTCTGGGAGCCCCAAAGGGATTAAAGTTGAGAGTAATTGCAAAAGGAGTTTGTGATTTGGAGCCAACTCTTCAAGGGGAAAGGGAAGTATAATTGCACTGAGTTAGCACCTCCCCTGCATAAGACAAACTGCTCTCTGATTTGTGACTTCACAAATAATGGAACTTCACTTGTAACCCACTGTAAGGCTGCAATCCTATACTCACTGAAGATTGTCCATTGAAACCAGCGAGATTTACTTCCCAATATATACAGTTAGGATCATACTATCAAGCATGGTGTATGCAGATACAAAAGCAAAGTCATAATGTTATGAAGTAATTAACTGGTAAAAACTGTTATAGAAGCACACACTTTTAATAAGATATAAATCATAACTATATCTCCTATGGAATCTTATCATGCAAGAGAATGTCAATTTCATTGTTTTTAAGTAAAATTGAGTTTGAGCAAATTTCATCGTCAACCACATCCACTGAACTCATGCAAACATTTTTCCTATAGGACAATATTTCGTCTTACTATGGACTCACATGAAAAGGTTTCCTTTACAACAGTATTCTAAATATGTATTTAATTCTCACTGGATCTTTTACCATTAGCCAAAACTGTAGGCCAGTAGATGTAGTTTACACACACATGAATGAAGTTTGACAAGCTGACATACCAATAAGCCTTGGTTCTGACGTGAAGTCTCTTAAGGGCACTGGAATTTTCTTTACTATATACTCGCAAACAACTTCAATGTTGTATTTCAGCTGTGCTGAGATTGGAATAATTGGAGCTCCTTCTGCAACTGTTCCTATTTTGACAGATAATTATGTATTTTAACAGCTTAAAAGCACTAGTTACAGCATCTGACATGTTAAAGCTAGCTATATCAAAAAGCAATTTCTACTTTTTTATTTATAGTGTACAGAAGCAAGCACAATTGTTAGGAATATGCACCCCACTCTGGAAAACAAAAAACCTGTTCTTCAATATCTATACAATTTAGTTAGCTATACATAAACAATCCACTCAGTTTTGAGCTTGTAGAGGCAGAGTTGTCCTCTAGAAAGAAAAAAAACTGGCTCTGAAATACAATAGTCTACAGTAAATTAGTTTTAGTCCTTGAAAAACAGATATTTGGATGGCCAAGCTCCAAAGAAACTAGTGTCCAAGGAGGATTTGGACTCGTGGATTTTGAACAAAAGCCCCATATGCCTTATGTTAATTTTTTTTAAAAATGCAGGAGTTTAAAAAGCAATTTAATGGGGAGTGGGTTGCTGCTCCAAAGAAAGATAAAACATTTTTAAAATCCCGCTACGAGATCTTGTACTAGCCCAAGGGTCTCTCTGGATCCCAGCGAACATATTGGACAGAGGTAACCAACAATGGGGAGATTTTGCTAGAGACAGACAAAACTTTTCTGAACACGTCAGGAGTGTTATTTCATGCCAGATAGTAAAGGATATCTAATTTTCTCTGCTTCCCAAACTGAATCAAGCAAACCTTCCCTTCTCAAAGATTAAGATTTATTTTCCTTCGGAATGGATAGTTTCTCTCAACAATGTTTGAAAAGCCCAAGTATTTGCAAACAAAGCTGATATAACTTTTTGTGTGTGTGTGTGGGGGGGGGGACAGACCAGGGCTATTTGTCCTTCACTAGTTATGATTAGGCTTTAAAGGTGTTAGGGCCAACATGGTACAATGACTTGTGTTAGAAAAGATGACTCAAATTCAAATCTTTGCTTGAGAATAGATGAGTAAAGGACATTGGCAACAGACAACAAGCTTTTATCTGAGAACATTCCACAGATTAGAATTATCTTAGTACTTGTAATGAAAAATCCTTCAGTATTAATGACTTGTTTTCAATATTACCAAATTCTCACTTTTTGTGGAACACTTAGATACATTTATTTCAGAGTCCAAGAGATGTTTCGAAATGTTCCACCAAAACAGAAAATTCAGTAATCTTGAAAATTTAGGAAAGTGGTGGGTTATAAGGAATTATGAGCATCTATGGGGTTAAGCAAGTAAAAAGACATCAGGACACAAGAGCCTATCGCTCCAAAATGCAGTTTTCACAATGACATGGCAGCAGGAAGCTAGAAGGGACTAATCCTACGCACAGGAAAGGCACGGCACGTAACCAACAACTGTTTCAGATGCTGCGCAGATAGTACTGCTGCTACAAGCTTGCCTGCCAGACTGAATCCCTGGAGCACTTGTGCAACTGAGCCCTGATGCAGATCACTTAGGAGGACTACATGCTTGCACAAAGTCAGCAGTAAACAAAGTCGTCCAGAAATGCTACACACACAAGTTAATGCAGTAAATCTGGGGGGTTGAACTTCTTTCTGTTTAAGAGCCAAATTCCATTTTGGAGAAGTTCTTGGGGGCCACATTGCTGTGGCGGATGGGGCTGAAGGCGAAAGGCGTGATCCAATAATACCAGCATATTTTAGTTTAAAGCTCTTACTGCCAGTAACTAAACCTTTGGAGAGGCATTTCAACATTTTAGAATTTGGGGCGAGGGGGATGGCAGAAAACCTGGAAAACCACAAAACTCTATCTGGTGGTTGGGGGAAAGGTGTATAGCCATTTGGGGATTCCTGGTGGACCAGACTGGGAACCCAGATGGGTTGGATTTGACCCCCAGGCCTAAGGTTCTGCACCCCTCTGCACTAAACCTAAGCACTTTGCTGCTTAGTCTCTGTTCTACTACACAAACATTCTAAATGGACCCCTTGCTTCGCACTAGGAGAAGATTCCTTGTATCCCATCAGCTCAAGGCCTGAGCCAAGGATTTTTCAATGTTAATCCTCTAAACAAGGATAACCAATCTTCTCAAGCCCATGGGCACATTTGTATTTTCTTTTCGAGATTCCTACTTTTCTTGGCTGTCTCACCTGGACCCCCCACTTTTCTTGCCCTCCCAAACGCCTTTCCCATTCCCGAACTATGATTCCACCCCCACTACCTACCTCAGCCAGCATACTCAATGTTATTTAAATGTGATAAATATATAGACATTTTTATTACAATACTTGTAAAAATTCAAAGAAAACAGCATTGTTTAAATGTAGGAAAGAGACAAAAGTACTAAATACTTTTGACACACTAATTCAGCCTTTCCCAATCTGGCACTCTCCAATTATGTTGGACTACACTTCCCTTATTTCAGTGAGTTACTTTCAACTGCTGCCTGCGTTTGTGCTTTTGGACTACAACTCCCATCATCTGCCAGCCAGCATGGCTGGCTGGGGATGCTGGGAGTTGTAGTCCAACACGTCTGGAAGGCGCCAGATTGGGGAAGGCTGCACTAATTAATTTTAGGAACCCAAATAACAGCATGATATGCTGACAATCACTCCTCTATTTCAACAGATATCAACTCTTCACTACAGTTGCTGACGCACTTTTAGCCTCACTGTCACTGAATATTAGTTCCATTCCACACTGAGACCTAAATGTATTTCAATTATGTATAGTATTCTCATATATTTGCTACAGATAATCAGTTGAAAAACATTAATTAAAATTCTGAAACTGCCACAAGTTGCCGAATACATAGTTATCTGTAGCAAATATGTGAGAATGCTATATGTAATTGAAACACATTTAGGTCTCAGTATGAAATGGAACTAATATTTATTGATACTAATGAAACAAATCATTTTCTGTGGAAAAATATAGCACTGGAAACGTTTTTGCTTTGGAAAGAATCCACCCAACTTCACTGCTGTAGAGGTGAGGTAGGCAGTGCGTGGGGAAATTACGTGTGGGGCTGGGAAAGGTGCACAGGGGAGAATGCATGAGAACCTTAGCAGGCCCTCTTAGGAGTCTTCATGGGCACCATGTTACCAACCCCTGCTGTATCTATTAATCTATTATATTAATCTTTAGAAAATAGAAATGAGTTACACCTTCCACTAACATATATTCTAAAGAAGGGATAGGTAACCTGGTACCCTCCAGATGGTTTGGACTACAACTCCCGTAAGCCCCAGCCAGCATGGTTAGGGATTCTGGAAGTTGTAGTCCAAAATGTCACGCCTACCCCTCTATCTATCTTACACAAAGCCATGTTTTAAAATGCAATTAATTGCTTAACTCAGGATTCCTGATAAGGGAAGAGTCTGCTTGAAATCCAAGGTCAGATCTCTTGGCAATGACTGATTTTGTTCTGGAAACTCACCTTGCACAAATGCTAGAATTTGCTCATACTGCTCCTTGGCTTGGCTCTCTTTTACCAAATCAATCTTATTCTGTAGAATTAGAATGTGTTTCAGTTTCATAATTTCTATAGCAGCTAAGTGTTCTGAAGTCTGCGGCTGAGGACATGACTCGTTGCCAGCTGGAAAGACAAAGGCACAAATGATTAGATATAATAGGGTATTGGAGCTTGGCCAGATTCCTTAATGACAGAACAAGATGGAGACTGCTAGCCCCTTCTAATTTTCCTGTAGGTTATTACTTTCTTTATAATAGTAATAATAATCTGAACATTTTACTGAAACCTTAACAGTGGGATTCACTTAATTGCTAGACAGTAACCCCTGCTTCATATTGGATGTAATGCAATTCACCAAACTTTGTTTAGAAGCATGTGCAAGTACCAGAAAGCAAAGTTATTCTGAAGTTTGAAGCGCAGATTTGAGCTGCATTTCATAATAAGTCAGGCTGCTGTATTTCCATATCCAGGTAATTATATCACCAGTAAAAATTATTGATGTTCTGTGAAATTGTCTAGTATAACATCATGCATGAAATGCATATTTACAGCAATCTGAGTAAACACTGGCACAATCATACTTCTGGATTTTTTCACATTTTAAACCTGGGTTTATTAATATAAAGTCACTTTGGCTTTCACTCTTTGACCTGGCTATGGGTATATAGACATTGCTATGGGTGTATATACATAGGAAATGTGTGGAATTCAGTGTGTGAACCTAAAATTCTTTTGAATTTATTATTCCCAGAAGAAATGCAAAGCTGAAATTCTGAAGTTCTCTTCCCCACCAACACAAGCGCTCACCATTATTGCTTTAGACAATGAGGACCAAACTAGACATGACATTATTCATGCAATTAGCATTGGCCAAATCATTTCTTTTTAAGGATGTATCAGGCACAGGCAAGCATATCTGGACTGGGAACATGGCAGACCTACACACCTGCTCTTTCCACTGGATCGAAAGCTCCCATTGGTGCCAACTGGGAATATTCCTTCCAATACAATCAACAGGTATGGTGAGGAAGTGGCAATTATCCAGAGCAGGACTATAAAAGAGCAAAGGGTAAAGCTCACCCCACCCGCCCCTGCAAACCCAGATCCCGATCAGGATCTGGCCTCCTGGACTTACTATTTCCTAAAAAAGATACTATTACACAATTGCTAATGGTATGAATATCACCGTGTCTAGTCCAGTCCTGAATTGGGGTAGATTCACATATTTCATAGCATAGAACTCATTTGCCACCACTTGGCTGCAGCTCCCTAGCAAAAGCATAATCTTGGTTTCCAGTTGACTTTTTAGGAATGTGTGCAGTCTGTATATAATTAAACCAAACCACAAACTATTCTCTTCTAGAATGACAGCTATTCCAATGGAACTCAGTATTATGCATCTTATATTTGCAAACAGAACTGGATTCATGAGCAGCGAAAATGCTAGCCAGCTATTAAGATGCCACACTGCTAAGTGTCAATTCCACACACTAAGATTACCTATTAACAGCAGAGCTGCATCCATTACAGCTGCTCCGTTCAACATAGTAGCCATCAAGATATCATGGCCAGGACAATCCACAAAGGAGACATGCCTGTCACGCAAGGAAGGGAAAGCAAAGTAAGAAGCACTATTCACAAACTAAATGATCAGTTTCATTAAAATGATTAGAAGGTATGAAGGTTTAAGAGCATGCAGTACCCACACATTAACACAAATCTGCAGAACAAGGGTGTGACCTTGAACGTGTCATTAACATTAGCTTATTTCTGAAGAGACTGCAGAATTCAGATAGGCAGCTCCTGCACTTTATAGGTTTAAAAGCTGAGCCAAATTAATTTTTCTTACTTCTGAGTTAACACAAGATTGTATAGGTGCAGAAGTCCCAGAGCGTTCAGTGGAGTTTACTCCATAATTAGTTATATCAAGCAACTTAGATATTCAATATGTTGCAAAATAAATCAAGCTCAGGAGTATTTACAAGCATGTTTGAGACTATTAACAGCAAATCCAGTGCCTCAATCTCTGCATCTATGGAGTAGTACCAGGTGATTCAGAGAAAACATCCAAAATATCGTACAAGTGCAAAATGCCTTCCCAGTTTCACCCATTTATTCAATTCCACTTCCACCACTCAGCCTTTGAGCCAAGCAGTTTTATGGTTTTAAGTGTGAACTGCCCACAGAGCCTCGGCTACTGGGCAGTATAAAAAATAAATAAGCAGTTTAGCTCTGCAGGCAGGGAAGGCTGCCGAGGCATGAACCACGTGCTCACCCCACTTCCTACCTCTGTGCTCTTGGAAAGGAAGATGCTGTTATCAGATTCACCCATGGCAGATCAACTCTTTGCCAAGAGAATAACATACTAAAACCAAAGTTACACAAGTTGCTTTCCAGTTGTGTAGCAGGAGCTTCCCTTCCCTCAGAGCAGATCTGGTGGGATGCAGGCAGCTCTCTCTGTGTGTGTGTGTGTGTGTGTGTGTGTGTGTATATATATTCAATCCACCAGCAGTGTTTGTTCCTCTGTCAGAAGAACACTACTGGATACAACCCAATCAGTCCTACTCACCTCCTCCAAAACTGCTATGGCAGAGTATCACACAGCCATAACAACACAAAGGAAAAGCCCACACAGCCAGCAGCTTCTTCCCTCTAGCAAAGCTCTGTGTTAACACAGGCCAATCAGGTAAGAGCTCCCTCCTTCCTGAGACCACAGAGATGAGGAGGCACAAGCAATCATTTTAGGCCTCTCCAGTACTCTCTGCCTTTTGGGACAGCTGCTAGAGAAAGTCTTTGGAGTTTCACACTAGCAGAGCCAAATTTCTTGCCATGTGAACATTCAACACATAGCTATACTGCTAGATGTGCATGGAACTCATTGGCATCAAGACCAATATCGGCTGCAGATGCAGTCAAGACAGCTATATATCAAAATCAGGCATTTTAACTGAGCTATATTTAAGTATACTCTCACAGCAAAATGTATTTTTTTAAAAAAAACTATGGACAACCACCAAAGCCTTCAGGTAGAACAAGTCATGTCACCTGATTAGTTTAAAATTCCCTTTGGTCCCAGAAATATCTGTAGGGAATTCATCAGGTGTACTGCTGCCACAGGATCGGTAACACTCTGGTCGAGAACAACTTGGATCATCAAGTTTGTATATCTGCAAAGACAAGTCAAAATGAAGGGTTTGCACTAAAGAATCACAAAAGTATGGCTTAAATCAAAATAGGCAGTTTGCTAGATGTATGGTAGTCACAAACCTTAGCATTGGCATAACCCAACTTGATAGTGATATTTCTTTCCAGTTCATTTTTGAATCTGACAGTATGAACTCCAGAAATAGCTTTTACTACTGTTGACTTTCCATGAGCTACATGGCCAATTGTACCTAGATTTTGAAAACAAAGCTTTGTCAATTTCATAGAAATCCTCTACAGAGTAAAAATACAAGGATTGTATCAAACCTTCAGCATCTATCTTAAAAGCCCTTGTAGTACATCAGGCTATACCCATGCTTCTGAACCAAGAAATTTGTCTATTCGTAAAACATCAGCTAATTTGTTTGCAATGGATCACAGGACACTTGTGTCTAACTTGTGGGCTTCCACAGGCAATTGTTTGGCCACTGTGTGAACTGAATCCTGGACTAGACAGATCTCTGGTCTGATTCCTAACGGTCTCAAGTTACAGGAAGTCAGATTCCGGCTGGATATCAGAAAAAACTTCCTGTTAGAGCAGTACGACAATGGAACCAGTTACCTAGGGAGGTTGTGGGCTCTCCCACATTAGAGGCATTCAAGAGGCAGCTCGACAACCATCTGTCAAGTATGCTGTAGGGTGGATTCCTGCAATGAGCAGGGGGTTGGACTCAATGGCCTTTTAGGCCGCTTCCAACTCTACTATTCTATGATTCAGTATGGCTCTTATGTCATATTTAACCCTCTAAAACAATTCTTCCAACTCCAGGCTATATCCTCTATATACTAAACATTGCCTCTTCACATTAACTATTAGAGGGAAAACACAGAATTTGAAGTTTTACAACACTTAAGGATATCTCACAATTATGAACATCAGAGTTTAAGCTGGAGTCCCACACAGCTGGTCCAAAGAGGGTTTGGGTGTGCATTTCTCAAAACAACAGAATCATAGGCTACATAGCAAACCACTTTGAAACAACTACCAAAGTTGACAAAACTCCCAAAAGCAATTTGATACAGCATGGGCTTGCTGTTCAGAAAAAAATGGTAAAAGCCCCAACTAGGCATACTTTAGCCCTTGGGCATGCCTACTGTAAAGGCATCCCTCACTGTATCTCCTTAGTGTTACTCAAAGCAGCAGCCTCATACCTAATGACTGTCTCTGGCACAGTGTACCAAACCCAGCTGGAACAGAGCATGGGAATGGGCACACTGGTGAAATACAACCAAGAATACAAAATACATTGGGCATAATACACATTGCCTACAGACAAAGACATCTCCAAGGAGAGAGATCTAAGCAAGAACTAGGGTGGTGCAGGTAGGGTAGGAACCAAATGAAGGATAACTACTGCCAATGCAATGTAACTCAAAAAAGGAATTCTCTATTTATACAATACTGAACCTGAGATTCCTAAACTGAAATATCAGGATAGTTTACTGGCAAATGGAGCAAAAAAGCCATAGAGGATGTAATTCCCCAGGAGGAAGATGTTTAGAGAAGCTTAACAGTAAAGCCTCTATCAACTGATTTAGACAAAATAGATATATCTCCATTTCACTAATTAAGATGGGACAAAGAAAGATTAGTATCCCGATTTGTGCCCCAATTAATGAACAACAATTAACTACATGCAGAGTTACATGCGTGTCCTATTAAAACCAATGGGCCATAAGCACACCTAACTTTGGGTTGGATTGAGACTTTGAATGTGGAGGGAGACCAGAACTCTTATAGCACTTTCTAAGGGCACCTTGGTTTTCCCACTGAGGTCCATGGCCTCAAGTAGCATACAATTAATACACGACAACCTTCTCTAGTTACATTTGTTGTGACTTACCTATATTAATTGTAGCTTGTCTGCTGATGACTTCTGGTGACAGAGGTGTCAACTTAGTAACATCCTGCAGGGAACAGATTCTCAGTGATTTCCAAAGATTTATAAAGGACCATATTACACATATTTGCTAAAAGAGCTGCAATTGTTTTTGTTACTTGTTTTCTTCCAAAATAGAATGGGGAGAAAAGTAAAACTTGCAGAATAATTAATGTGAAGCATTCAGAACTAAGGGTGACAAGAAGCCAGTTCACTGATACTAGGTGGTTAAGTCTGTATTTAAACTGTCCCTCCATAACTTTAACCTTCCCCAGTCTGGTGCCCTCAGGATGTATTGGACTCATCATCTTCAACCAGGATGGACATTCTGTTCCCTGGAGGAATCCCAGGGACTTGACTGGTGCTGGGAAGAATACTTGCTCCTCCCACTGCCATCCAAGTCTCTTTCACCATGCTGTTAGAGCCACAGAGAAATGCTAAAATGGGGATGGACAATGACATCAGTGGACATGTCAGGGAGTCTGGTGGAGTTAATCTGGCCCACCACCCAAATAATGTTCTGCAGCCCTTCCATATAGTTTCCCATAGTACAAAGAGCTTCACAGGGTTTTTATTATTGCCCTGACTTAAGACCTGTAAAGAAGATATTTATTCCTATTTTACAGGTGAGAAACTCAAGACTGTAAAAGCCCAAGTAGAGTGCAATCTGACTTGACTTAAGAGTGTAATTCTACTTGATTAACTTAGGGTGCAATGCTAGCTAGGGGATGCTGGGAGTTGCAGGACTTTTTTCTGTCTAAACATGCATAGGATTACACCCTTAAGTAGTTTTTTTTTTAAAGAAATGTAAGTATCTGTAGTGCATGACCACCCTTGCAATGTAAACTCACAGTGTAGTCAAGCAACACAATCCTTCGCCAGGTTAGGATTCTAAGCAATTTGAGATCAAACATCTAACAAATCAAAGTACAATAATATAAAGGCATCAAAACCACACAGCCTATACTTCTGTCAACCTAGACTACTGGTTTCTTGCTTCTCTCAACAGAAGCAACTACTAATAGACTCTGAATATTAGGCACGTGGCTTCATGCCCAAACAGTGGCAATACGTCTCCCCATAGCAAGTCTCTTCACCTCCCTCCCTCCCATGATTTATGTTACCCCTATTAGTTATGCTGGTACAAGGGAGGGGGATAGGAGAGGGAAACATCCCTGTGAAGGCAATCGTGTGCTACCAAAATCTGGATGTGGATGAATCCGGGAGACTCTTCTCATTTGGCTGCAGCAAACTCGTGAACACACGATTCCCATTCGCTTGGCGTCACGCCTAAGACCCGCGCTTACACGTGAAGTGAAGCCAAGCTGTTTAGGGGGCGGCCGGGGAGAAGGAAGCGTGCGACACATTTTCCCCAGAACCGATATCAGAGGGCTCCTAGCCCGCCACCCCCCGGCAGAAGCGCTTGGCCTTCATCCTATAAAAAAGCCTCCCGTTCTAACTATGCTTGGAGAGGGGAAACGAAGCGGAAAACAGCAGCCAGGTCGAGGCTCGATAGATTCCACCATCCCCGTCCACAGCTTTGGCTACCCGGTAAAGTATCGCCCACCCCAGCCTCCTGCACGGCTGCCCCCCATAACCTACGCGCACCCTCTCCCCGGCTCCGCATTCTCACCAAGGTACTCAGGTCCTGCCGGGAGAGGTGCGGCTGCCCCAGTGTCACTCCCGCTTCGTCCCCCGCCATCTTGCCCGAAAGGAAGTTAGGAGGCGTCCGAGCCTGCCTGACCCCCCGCTACAGGACCCAGCGCTTTCGCCGGCGCCGACCCCCGTGCCAGGCAACGTCGAGAAACGCCGAGGCGCAGAATTCCACCCCGCCTCCTCTTTTCGGTCCGGAGTAAAGCTTCAGGGGAATTCGGAATCGGCTCAGGCAAGAAGAAAGGCAGTCCTGGAAGGACCCCGGGCCTGGCTGATGCAACCGGCGCTTGTGAGGAAAGGCGTGACTGTGTTAGATCCAAGCAGGGAGAAGGGAGGGTAGTGGGCGGTGCCCGTTGTGACTGAATCGGAAGCGTTGTGGTGCAGGGGCAGTTCTGATTGGACGGGCTGCCTTCGAAGGCTCAAAGCCAGATACAGCTCCGCTACTAATATGCGAAGGCCTATTGCATTGACACTAAACAAACGCATAATATTGTAAAATTGGATGCTACTTAATATTGCTGGGGTTCTGAAACAGACTTTTACGATTTATTTTTTTTACATATGCCAGTTGTTCTGAAGGCTATAGTTTCCCTGGACCTTTGGCCTTCATGGTTGGTGAGTTCAATTAGTGTAGCTGCTAGACAAAGTTATTAATGCGTCATTAAAGGAGGATGAAGACCTGTTTTTTTTTTTTAAGAATGTGATTTATTTATTGCATTTTTATACTGCCCAATAGCCGAAACTCCCAGGGCGGTTCACAAAAGTTAAAACCATTCGAAGTATAAAATTAACAGTATAAAAACATGATATAAAATACAGTATAAAAGCCTGCTCTCTTCTCAAGAAACCAACTCAAGAGAAATTCCTGCATGATACATCCAATAGTATATCAATTGCACAACATTCCAGTATGTTTCTGAGCTCAATTCAGTTTTATCTACTGGTAGGTGCATTTCTTGGCATGCTTTCAAGAACTGCTAGCTTTGATCAAAGCATGAGACCAGCCTCATGCCAGTCTTGGGGTCAGACTCCTGTTATCTTGATAGTACACTGATAAGAGGTGAGAATATTAAAGTTCCCACAGTGACGGCCACTAGACTAGCTAGGACTATACAGCTCCCCTGGCATCTGTAAGACGAAACGTCACCACCGACCTAGCTTGCAGTAGAGGGTGCTGTGGACTTGATTGGCCAGCAAATGGAGTCTCCTTGTCTTTTGGACCTCCCAACAACTGAATAGGGGAAGTATAAGATGTCTTGCTTAGCTTTGCTTTTAGCCTTATCTATATATTGATCTTTAGTCTGCTAGGTAATAAAAGCTTTGGACTAACCACTTGTGTTGTAATTGCTTCTGAAATCTGAACCTTAATTAATTGGCAAAACACAGGCTTCCAAGTACTGTTTTTTTTTAAAAAAAAAATAGTACACAAAGGGAAGAAAGACATTTCATATCACAGCAAACATGCCTAGGATTGTGCTGTCGTCTTGCAACCACTTATGTCAGAGTAGCCATTAGATCTCTCTTAACGGAGAGGTTTCTAGCTTGAAGTCTTAAACATTTGCTTGTGGCCTAGAACCAGCAAGAAAAAAGAACAGAGGAACTCTTGGGTGCACAAGGCGAGGCCCAACATGTTTTGACAAAGGTCCCTTTTTAGGGGCACTGAACAATAGCAGCATTTATTATTATTATTATTATTATTATTATTATTATTATTATTATTATTATTAATTTATATAGCACCATCAATGTACATGGTGCTGTACAGAGTAAAACAGTAAATAGCAAGACTCTGCTGCATAGGCTTACAATCTAATAAAATCATAGTAAAACAATAAGGAGGGGAAGAGAATGCAAACAGGCACAGGGTAGGGTAAGCAGGCACAGGGTAGGGTAAAACTAACAGTATAAAGTCTGCACAACATCAAGTTTTAAAAGCTTTAGGAAAAAGAAAAGTTTTTAGTTGAGCTTTAAAAGCTGCGATTGAACTTGTAGTTCTCAAATGTTCTGGAAGAGCGTTCCAGGCGTAAGGGGCAGCAGAAGAAAATGGACGGAGCCGAGCAAGGGAAGTAGAGGCCCTTGGGCAGGCGAGAAACATGGCATCAGAGGAGCGAAGAGCACGAGCGGGGCAATAGTGTGAGATGAGAGAGGAGAGATAGGAAGGAGCTAGACCGTGAAAAGCTTTGAAGCATTCAAAAGCTTTGAAGCATTAACCATTGATATAATGCAATTAAAAGATCCAACATATTTTTTAAAAAAATCATGAATATTATTACAAAATAAGAAAAGGAATGTGCAGTGCAATCCTGAGTATGTTTATTCAGAAGTAAGTCTTTTTAAGTTCAATGAAACTTACTCCCAGGTAAGTCTGTATACGGTTACAGCCAAAGATATCATAAACAAATATAAGGTTATAATTCTAGAACATCGCTAACAATACTAACAATAACTGATTAACTGGAGTACATTTTGTGTATACATCCAAGTAGGTATGAAGAATGTATGAATTTACTGAATTTACTGTATGAAGAATGAAATGGGCCAGATAATAGTTTGAAAATGCATAAAACTCAACAGTGTATTTGTAAGCTACCTGGATGGAAGATTGCTTGGGAACCATACATAAATTGCTGAGCTCAGAAATGTACTTTCGAGGAAGTGTCAGATACAAATGTAATAATCAAATATGATTACATCCCCAACATCTTTAGCACCCTCACCAAACTACAGTTCCCAGGATTCTTTGGGGAGGAAGCCATGATAATTGAACTGGTATATCACAGATATAAGTTTGTCGAGATTTCTAATAAAGATGCGCCTTAGGCAGCGTTGTAGATGCACTTCCTGAAATACATGGCACGTTCAGGGCAGCAAAATGGGAACTGTCGATATCAAGGTGAGGCTGGTTTTAAAGCCTTGAGGGCTGAGGGAGAAGAAATAAGCCCACCAAGGCAGATTTTGTGACGGGGAGAAAGCGTGTGGGAGGCTGACATGATTCCGCCGAGGCGGGCACTGAATGGGAAGTGCGGCTATGAATGGGAAGCGAGGTGGGAGGAGGCTCGCCGTACAGGGCGCTGGGATAGAGGAGGGGCTGGCGTTGCGTGTGGGGTTGGCGGCTTTTGTGAGGCAACGGCAGCAACAGCGAATGGAGCGGCCCCGCGAGGGGCGGCCGGTGCGTGTGAAGTGGGAAGGTGGCGACGACGGCAGCTGTGACGGCCTCAGCAGCAAGTCCGTATTCATGGAGGTTCCTCCTCCTCCTCCTCCTCTCTCTTCTTCTATACGCGTCCCTCTGCCTTCCCTACAGGTGGCGGCGGCGGAAGTGACGGTCAGTGTGGGGTGCTTGTCTTTGGGGGAAGATGGCGACTGTGGCTGTGCTAGGCAGTGAAGAAGGTAAACAACTGTGAGAGGGAAGGGAGAGGCAGGGACTCTGGGAGGGGGGCGAAGCAGGGGCCGGCGAAAGCCGGTGCCCGGGCAGTGCCTCCCAACGAGGCCTCATACACGCAGGCGGACACACAGGAGGTGAGGAGGGAGCCCAGGCGCGACACCTCAGTCACCACATCCCCCACTTCAGCGCCCCCTCACCCCTGTGAGACTGTCTTTCTCTGTCTTTATGTTACCCAGAGACCCCCCCTCTCCGCAGGTTCAGCGGGAAGAACTGTGTCTTCAGTGCTGCTGAGAGGTAGGTGAAGCTAGTAGGGAGGCGTCCTTACTCTTCTCTCTCCTCCCCTCCCTTTTCTATCTATATGCTCTTTGCCGCTTTTCTAGTCCCACATGGGTTATACTCTTTTCTCTATACTCTTTCCCAGACTCATCTTTTCCTTTCCTTTTTGTATTCTCCTCCATCATGTTTGGGCCAGAAAGGCGCACATCAACTGAATCATATTAAATATATATATATATATATATTTCTCTCTGACCCAGTTTTGAAGGGGCAATTGCTTTATTTCAAGAGAAAAGCAGCATCTTGGGTGAGGCTTCTCAGAGAGTAAATGCTGTTGTGGCTATATAAAGTTGAAGATTTTATGGTCATCAATGGCTATTAGTCCTGATGGCTATATTCTACCTCTAGTCAGCATGCCTATGTACACCAGTTACTGGGCAAAATGGATGGGAGGGTGCTGTTGCACTTATGTCCTGCTTGTCCGTTTCCCTTGGGCAGCTGGCTGGCCACTGTGTGAACAGAATGCTGGACTAGATGGAGCCTTGTTCTGGTCCAGCATGGCTCTTACCATGTTCTTATGGTATTATGATCCTTTGGGGGGTTCTCAGTTGTTCCTATTGCTAATTAAGAAGTTGTGTAATAGCTCTGGGTGTCAGTAAGGCATCTTATCCTCTCAGGTGTTGATATTTCTCCAAAGAAGGTAATATGATGAAGCTGTGTCTCTCTCTTTCTGGTTCCTTCGAAAAACCACCCATGATGAACAAGGTGAGGAAGAAGATTGGCATTTGTCCTGGCCTTGTGTGTTTGTGAACATACTAGTAATAGTTCTAGGAACTCAGCACTCTGAAGTCTTCAATATTTAAAATGCACGTGGTAGAGAAAACAGTGTTACAAACTTGGAGTTTTGTCTCCAAAGTTAGTCATACTTAAGTCCTATTCATTTCCATGTGTCTATTCTAAGTAGGTCTAACATTGGACACAACCCTTACTTACATTAATCTCTATCCATGTTTTAAGAGTAGTTTGTGTGAAGGCCCTCTGATGTAGTTAACTTTTCATTTCATATTTTGTTGGGGATACTACTATATATAATGTCTGAAAGTTACTTTTAATGGGGATTATGTTAAAATAATTAGTGGAGGTTTTATTATTATTAGTGTGGATTATGTCCACTACCAGGTGAATTGGAGTGACTGGTGTACCTATTAAATTGCCAGTTTGCTGTGAAATCATGACCCATTTAAGGCTTGAAACACAGATTTCAATGAGACTGCAAGCTGCAAGACATGCTCATTTGCTTTATTACCACCTTGGGAGAAAGGCGGGATATAATGTAATAAACAAATACTTTATTTACTTTTTAAAATAAAATTAGGGCTGATACATGATTGAAGACTTTTTAAAACAATAGTTTTGAAGGGGGAAAACATAGTTTTGAGTGTATGCATATTTGTGTTGCAACAAGGCCTTCTTAGAAGGAACATTCCCCTCTTTTGTGTGAGAGAAGTAGTCTTTCTGAAATGACACTTGCCATTTCTAATTTTTGTAACGACTTACTTTGAAAAATAAATAATTAAATTTGGGAAATTGTTCAATTAATTAGAACCAACTTCTTTGTTGATCACAAGTTTTAAAAGTTATTGATGTGATTAAATGGTGCAGCCCTAATGTAAATGTTAAACCTTAGCAGCAAGCTGTCCAGTAATAATGCAAGATGATCATACATTTGTACAATATGGCTTGTAAGATAAATATAACTTTTTGTACAGAATGCTTCTGAAATACAGGAATAATTTTTGAAGCTTAAGCCTCAATTACTGAAGGCCCGGTAGAGATTTAAGTTGCTTCTTACTGAGCCTGAGACACTGGTATACTGTGTCTCTGGCCATGTTGCACTTTGACAGAAATATTAAAATAGATTACTATTGCTTCATTGCTATTCTGCTTAAATATTGTAGAGGTTAACTGTTGTCCTAATAGTTGTACTTATCCTTAGTAATAAATGTAATGGAAATATTTGATTATCAAAACTGTTATACAAACTGCTCGTTCCATAGTAGTAGCATGAAAAAATGTCTCAAATGCAGTGTTTTTCAAACTGATCAAAATTGGCTAGGGAACCAATCCAAATTTGGTGCTTGTTTTTTGCTTCCTGTTGTGGCATTTTTCCAAAATGGCTGCTTTGGATAATTTTGTTGTGAAAACTGTAAAAAGTAGAATAAAATGAACAAGCCTAACATCAGTCTTAATAAGGCTGTAGAATAACATGCATGTACTCTGTTTCTTGCATGACTTAATTCAAACAGTAATTTCATCAGTGACGTTGACATGTACAGGAACACAGATAAGTGCATTGCAATTCATTCTTTTGAAACAGGAACAGTTTCCAGAACCAGCTGTCTTACATTTGCAATGAATCTGGAACTGTGAAGTTTCCATACCATAATGATTCCAACTCCATGGTGATGGCAATAGTAGTATCTATGTATTCACCAATGATTGTTTCTTCACTTGGATAGTCTGGTAGATGGTATGCTGTTGTAAGCCAGCTGCTATTGGTAGAATCTGTTTGCAGTTTACCCTATGAAAACAACATTTCCTTCTGTTCATTTACTATATGTGCATTCATTGTTGTCTTTGTACAGCAGTGCAATGCACCATTAAGTGTTGCCCTTGACTGCATGGAAGAGTGACAATGTTTTGATCTTCTATCCATAGTTCTTAAGTTGAAATCTGCAAAGGAACAAAATGTCTGCAGAGGTGGAATTCAACAGGGGTTTTACACCCCACTGATTGCCTTCCATTCCACCAATTCCCTTCCGCAAGTGGTAGGTCCTGCTAATTCTGTTGCACAAGTGGGATCCAGCACTTATGCAAGAGAGATCCTAGAGGAAGCCCTGAAACGAGTGGAAATGCTCATTTCTGGAAGGAGAGAGGTCGGTGGAGCTTATGGGAGCTTCACCGACCTGCCTACTTCCAGAAATGAGCATTTCAACTTACTTTGGGTTGCCCTGGAAGTGCTAAATTGGTGTTGGGCCTTTTGCACAACAGAATCAATGGGGACTCATGTGCCCTGTTGATTTATGCGCTACGACTGTAACAGCAGAATCAACGGTCCTGATTAGAATTCTCAAGCAACTAGCAGTGGCATCCTGCATGGTGTATTGCTCATTTTTTTAAAATACCTGAACAATTTACATCTGAAATAGGAGTGGAGGAACCTAGATTCCAGGGGACCACAGCTCTCATCATCCATTGGTCATACAGTGCATTATTCTTGAGACCTTCTCTTTATGGTTGTGAGGGTTATTCATCTTATTTTATTCATGCCAAAATGACTATGTGCCCCTCAGGTTCTGCTTGTGTCTTTGTTACAAGATTGTAATGTTAAGGAAGTTAGACAGTCCTCTTTTCATCAACTCTTCAGAAGGTATACCAGTTGGTTGGCAGCTGTGCTAAAGTAGTAATTCTAAGAAGCACAACTGTGCCTTTCTTCTGACTCATAATTTCATATTACTGTTGTAGCCTGGTTCAGTCTGTGTTGCAAAGAAACCAACTGTATTGAGCATAATTACCAAAGCAGAACCATCCATAACTTTTGTGTTGACATTGGGATGAGTGTTATTTATTTCTGCAAAAATGGAGATGCACCTCATTTTGTTAGACTTCATATCAGACTTCTAACTGCTGAAATAGATAGAACTCATATTTGAAGAAGTCTTTGAGATCTCTTGATTGTAACTGGTGACTTCATATGAAGAGATCATAACAGCACCCTTGTGTTTGGAAACAGTGCCCTTTTCTGATTTGCTGATAGCAAGAAATTTTATCAGTGATTTCCTCTGATTGGTCAGAGTTTTCTTTCCCAAAACTTTTTAAACTTTGTCTGTCGTATGCATTTTTAGTGTCTTTACATCATTGTCCTTCATTATGATAGTATCTTCTTCAAGAACTAACTGTCCTTTACTGGAAAGAATTGCCTCAATTTTCAGAAGACATCATTATTACCTTTACACTACTGTGGAAATTATGCTATTTGAGTACACTGCTCATTATAGTGTGTTATTCAGTATGTTCAAAATCATTGGGAATTCCAGAAATCAAACAAAATCCATTATTAGAGGGAACATGTAGGTTAATGAATCATAAAATATGTTTACCTATCCCTCTTTATTTCCTTTTTACTAGGTGATTGTACTTATAGATAATCAGCTGGTTAGGTGACAATTTGTGATGATCCTTTGATTTCACTCAAACTGAAATCTGACTTAATTTTAAAAATTATGACAACATACTTAAAACCAGAATGCTAACTGTGGCATGCTTTCTCCTCCTCTATGATTTAGTGTTGAACATAACACTAAATCATAGTTTAGTGCAGGTGTGGGGAATCTCATTTAGGTTGAGGGCTGAATTCAGTTTTGAGAAGCTCTTGGGAGCCACATTATAGTGTTGGGTGGGCCAAAAATACAAAAGAAAATATTTTAAAATACCAGCGTATTTTAGGTTAAATTGTTTACTGCCAATAACTAACCTTAGGAGAGACATTTCAGACATTTAGAATGGGGAAAAACTGCACAAAAGCCAGGAAACTGAATTATTGGTTGTTGGGGGAAAGGGAGTAGACCATCCAGAGAAACCCTGGATTTGACCACTGGGCCTAAAGTTTCTCACCTGTGCTTTAGCACCACAGAAATGAGCCTAGGTGAGTCTTTGGCCCTTTCTACACCTAAGGAAAATGGAGGGATCGTCCCTGCCTGCTCCTGAATCCCCTGTGCGTCATTTGCATGCACAGGGATGATTCCAGGACGATCCCTGGAAAAAAGGCTGGTGTAGAAACAGCCTTTGTCTCATATTATTATTACTAATAATAAATTTATTTCTTACCCACCTCTCCATTCTGATCGAGGTGGGGAACAACAGTAAATATAAAATACATAGAACTGAATTAAAACATGATATACAGTGCTAAAACATCCTAAAATCATTTTAAAACATCCTAAAATTACACTGGATAGGCCTGCCGGAAGAGATCAGTCTTAATAACTTTCTTAAATGCTGATAGACTGTTAAGTTGGCGAGTCTTCTCCAGCAGGCCATTCCACAGTCTGGGAGCAGAAGAGAAGGTCCTCTGGATAACAGTTGTCAATCTAGTTTTTGCTGACTGAAGTAGATTTTTCCCAGACGACATGAGTGTGTGGGGCGGATTGTATGGGAGAAGGCGATCCCGCAGGTAGCCTGGACCCAAACCATGTAGAGCTTTAAAAGTGATAACCAACCAACACTTTATACTTCACCCAGAAACTAATTGGCAGCCAGTGAAGACATTTTATTCTCCATCCTTCCCTCTCTTCCTCTGGCACAGCCAAGAGGAGGAGATCAGAAGTATTTGTTTCAAATAACTAGGGTTTATTATCATGGCTGAAACAGGACAAACTGGTTAATTTTAACTATGGTTTGTCCAAACAAGCCAACTTCAAACCATGGCTTTTGATCCTAGCTTGTTTGAATAAACCCAAGTTAAAACTTGCCAGTTTCTTGTACAGACATAAGAAAAATCCAGTTAGTTGAAAGAGCGATGCTTCTGATCTCTTCATGGCCATGGTAGTTAGCATTGCATCTGAATGAGGCTAATGTGTGTGTCTTATGTTAGTTATGAGAAAAACTTGCAAGTAGGAATTAACTGTGTCAGGTTTGTTTACCCTTTATTGACGAAAATATTAATCCGAGTACCAATCACCAAGAACTTGGTAAACTGCCATTTCTCTGTGAAGCTCCAAAACATAAGCATAAATTGTCTTTCTCTATGGCCTGGGTTGCATGTAACGACAACCCATAGGTTGAGTATAGGTTATCATTGAATTGTGGGTTGTCATTACATGTGTACCCTGCACTGTGGTTTAGCCATGGGTGGTTAAGTACAAACAACCCAGGAAGAGAACCCATGGTTTGTTTTCGGGTTGTGAACTCTGGGATTTTCATGATTACCAACCCATAGTTAAACCATAGTGCAGGGTTCACACATAATGACAACCCATGATTCAAAATAACCCATACTCATCCCCTACTCTGGGTTGTTATGTGTGAACCTGTAGTGCCTGAATTTGCTTTCCTTTTCCCCCTCCTCCTCCTCCCTCCCAATCCCCTTTCCTTTTGTGTCATGTCTTTTAGATTGTAAGCCTGTGGGCAGGGACTGTCAAGAAATACTTTTGTAAGCCGCCGTGAGAGCCTTTTTTGGCTGAATGGCGGCATAAAAATCCTTAAATAAATAAATAAAATAAAATAAAACCAAGTCATAGACCTGGTTCAGATGACATGGCCCATGGTCTGTTCTAGAGTTAAGAACATAAGAAGAGCCATGCTGGATAAGACCAAGGGTCATTTAGTCTAGCATTCTGTGTACACAGTGGCCAACCGGCTGTTGATCAGGAACCCCAGACAGGCTACAAGTGCAATAGTACCCTCCTACCCATGTTTCCCAGCAACTGGTGTGCATAGACTTACTCCCTCATAGCTATCAAGACTAGTAGCTGTTGACAGCCTTCTCCTCCGAGAATTTATCTAACCCTCTTTTAAAGCAATCCAAATTGGTGACTACATCTTCTGGTAGTGAATTCCATAGTTTAATTATGTGCTTCCTTTTATCTATCTCGAATCTCCCACTAATCAGCTTCATGGGATGACCCAATGTTCTCGTATTTTGTGAGAGGGAGAAAATGTCTCCCTACCCATATTCTCCACACCATGCATAACTTTGTACACCTCTGTCATGTCTCCCCTTAGCCTCCTTTTTTCTCAAGCTAAACAGTCCGAGCTGTTGTAACCTTCCCTCATAGGGAGATACTCCAGCCCCTTGATCATGAGTTATACCTCACTTGCCTGCTTCACACAAAGTAACCTCAGAGAGGTGTTGTATGTTCAAAATGGTGTAGTCTCACCATGGGTTATATAGCCCATGGTGGGCAGTTATGTCATGTGAACCAGCCCTATGTGCAAAATGGTGTAGTCTCACCATGGGTTATATAGCCCATGGTAGGCAGTTATGTCATGTGAACCAGCCCTTTGTGCATTTCACAGCAATCACTGAATTGTCTTTGGAAAGGTAAATGAGCTGGTCTGTAGCAATGACAGACATCTGTCTCAGATTCAAGTATTCAGTTGTCTTTTTCGCAAAATGTATTGCATGCAAAATTATCGATGCAGAATGAACAGGTTTTTTAAACAGAAGTAGGATATCAAGTTTGGGTAACAGACAAACAGGCTGATTCTGTGAAGTATGGAATGCCAGCCATGTATTATATCATCTTATTAATGTGTTGTTCTCAGGCAGCAGTTTTTCTGCATTAGTATGCCAATGGAATACCTTTTTCACAATTTTTTGAATGAAAACACAATTGAATAGCATTTGACACCTCAGGTCAAATGTGAGGTTCAAAAGGTGCTTTATAAATTACTTTATAAACAAACTGAGAAGACATTGTGGAAAATGTCTGCCACTTCCAAATAAGTTCAAAGTGGCCTTATGCTTTATTTTTATCAGCATGAGATAACACTGTATTTTATTCAGATTTCATGCTTTCACTCTGAAGTGAGCATTTCCCCATCTTAACAACTCAGCTATTACCTGAAACTTAATTTTACCACAGTAGATGGATATTCTGTGGCGAGTATAAAATCTTATTAAGGGAATAAACTTATATTACCTATTACAAGGACCAGAAAAAAAAGAAAAGAAAAATTCTAGTTGGTTTTCTTATTTGCTTAGAAGCTGTAGGTGGTGTTAAGCTTACTTAGGGCACAATCATATGCATGTTTAGACAAGAAAAGGTGCTACATCTCCCAGCATGCGACAGCCAGCCATGGTTAGCTGGAGCATGCTGGGAGTCGTAGGACTTTTTTTCCTTTCTAAACCTGGCATAGGATTGCACCCTTAATTGTAGCATTTGAGTCTCTTCTGATAAGACAAGATTGACTGATGATTGAGCTAGCAGAAATACAATTGGTTGCTATTGCTTTGCAGAAAGATGTAGTCTTTCTTTTGCGCTGTTAGAGAAATTTTAAGTGGTGTTGACCTTTTGCTCCTGTATTTAATAATATGAAGGGAAGAACTCATAGAATCACAGAATAGCAGAGTTGGAAGGGGCCTACAAGGCCATCTAGTCCAACCCCCTGCTCAATGCAGGAATCCACCCTAAAGCATCCCTGACAGATGGTTGTCCAGCTGCCTCTTGAATGCCTCTAGTGTGGGAGAGCCCACAACTTCTAATGCATAGAAGTTTTTTTCTTTTCTTTTTAACAACTATAGTTGTAACTGCTCCTGAATTTTGAATTCAGTGGTGACTCCACCTATTTCTAAAGAGTGGTCTTCCACTCTGCTGCTTGCCTTTTAAGGGCTGGCAACCTTAGAAGCATTTGGAAACCTTGCCAACATTATCTTAAAACACTGTGGATTTAACCTTGCTAAACTGAATGTCCACAAGCAATTTTCACTCTCAGTGAATATGGCCAAAATCTGTTAAAATGCCGAGTTGCTTGCAGAGTTAATAGTAAGATTGTTTCAAGATGCATAAGCAATTAGATTTTGTATAATAAAGTACTTAGGCTAGACATCTTTGATAAATTCAGAGCAAAGATGAGAACGCTATTGTGCAAGAAGGTCAATAAGTACAGTGGTGGCCAAAATTGTGGATACTTTTTGAAATGTTCATGTTTTGCAACTTTGCATGCTTATAGAAAATGTTCTTTCACAAAATTCAAATGTTTATATATCAATTGAAAGACCTGATTCACGTAATACAACAATTCTTTTCCTGGGTGTCCAATCAACTCTTTTCTTTGGTGCCAGTGCTCTATTTATGATGTACATACGTACACTTTTAATTTGAGAAATACTTCAAATATTCACACAATCTCCAATTGCGCTTCAGTTACAGAACAAACAGCAAAACTGACTTTCCCCAACTTGAACCATGATGTATTGCAGCTACTGCCATGTGATTGGTCCCCAGAACAAGGACTGTGATTGGCCAGTAGGGTTTTCAATTCCAATCCGCTTCTTCACTCAGTCACACCTGTGTTTGTTTTTAGACTAAAGTAAGCATAACTTTTTTTGTACTGCAGATATGTGCATTCTGTTTTTTGTATTGAATTCAGCATTAAATTCTTTCAATTGATATATAAACATTTGAATTTTGTGAAACAGAACATTTTCTATAAGCATGCAAAGTTGCAAAACATGAAAATTTCAAAAAGTGTCCACAATTTTGGCCACCACTATACATAGTTCACACTTGTAGAGGTAGGATGGTGCATGCATATGTGGAATAATATGTAGAAAGGCTATATACACATTTTGAAATGACTGCAACTCTACAATCAGTTATGCAGAATGTTATGTGTTTTCCAGAAAACTTTGAACTGGAAAAAAGGTTAATTTGTATACTATCATTTTTACTGGAAATTTTTCAGTTTTATCAAAGTTTTCAGTTTGCATCAGAATATCACCAGAGAGTGATCTAATTTAGCCTATTTATGGTATTTGTATTTAGAAACCAACAAAGCAACTTTACATTTCTAATCACAGGAATGTGTTTATTTTCATAATTTATATCCTGCGTCTTCTAAAACTTCTGTGTTATTATGGAGGTTAACAAGGCTGGTTAAAATAAAAATATAATATTCAAAATACTAAAATCATACAAATAATAGACACCGGGGTGGGCCTCCTTGGCGAGGGCATTCCAAAGGTGCTCTCTCCAGTCACCACCCACTGCTTACTTCTGTATATATTAGTCATTTGTGGTACATTAACAAAAGAGAAACAATTCTAATTTCCAAAGGCTTCTTGCATAGTTGCCTGGAGGTGATCCTTACTTGCCATAGGCAACCAGGTGAGTTCTAAGCTTGATAACCCAACTGCCAAGATAAAAAGATAACTGATAAATGACTATCTTAGAAGTAAGCTGCTACCAAAACATTCTGTTCCTGTGTAATATGCTGTGCTAGAGGCATAAGAAATGTATTGAGGCTTGCTTAATTGATGCTTGGCAAAAGATTCAGTATTAACTGTTGAATCAACCCATGCTGGTTTATCATGTACTTTTATAGGACTAATACCAGACACTTTATCAACTTGGTAGTAGCACTTGTCTGAATCCTTTATAGTGTGAAAACATCCTACTTGAGCTGTAGCATCCAGAACTGAAAATGTTTATTCAGTATTCATTCTATGTTAAATGATTCTCTCTCGAGTCTTGAAAATTTATAGTGTTTTGAGAATGATATTCCAGTTAGTAGATCAATTATCAGCCCCTGATGTCATAATATTTATGTTGATGACTCATATGTTGTTTGCTATCTACTTGAGACCTCACTTCTCAGATGTGCTACCTTGTACCTCACTTAGGCTACCTCTTTTACTTGTATTTTTGATTTACCAATGTAATGTAACGTTAGTCATGTTTCTCTTTTTTTTTAAAACACACACATCTTATTCAGTTAATTATTACTTTGAATGTCTAGCCTATTTTTATAGTATTCATTTTTGCAGTGCTCAGTTTTATATAATGCCTTGTTTGTTCCTTTTTGTGTCTTTATGTGCTAAGTTCTGAAGTAAGTGCTAACCTTTGCAGAATGTCTCTCTGTACCATTATTTTATAGTAGTTTCTTCTAGTCAACATTTCCGAAGTTTATTTTCACAGGAATGGCTGGTATTAGATCAAAAGTTAGATTTATCAAGTGTTATACTTGTCTATTGGACAAATCATTCCAATCAAAGAGTGTAAATAGATTGGTTTAGCTTAATTTAACCCATGATGACTGCTAAAAGTTGCTTAATTTTCCTTTAGGTGTTAGAAAATCTGTTGTCTGCGCTAGTACCTTCTTGGTATAGATCAAGCTAAATAGGACTGTAATTTTCTTCTTCCCTTCTGTAAACCATAGGTATGAACCTTGCCAGTTGCCTATGAATCCTCAAAATGTTATTGATCAAGATTTGCCCAATAAACATGGATTTTAGGAAAGACCATTGTATCTCACTGATCAGAATAGATTCAGATTGTTCAAGAATTCCTCAGTGTACTACTCTGTATCTCTTTCCCAAAGTCACTTTTCCTTTTTTGAAATCAATGAAGCCAAATTAATTCTCTTCACAGCAAAACCTAAACACGCAGAAAATAGTGATCTGTTTATTATAAATGTGTATACCTCATGATCCTATATTTTTAAAAAGATTGAACTACATAATTTAAAACAAGAAGTAGAATATTTTAGAATTTTCCAAATTAGCTTTCAGACATAGCTTTTAGTACCTGAAGATTAAGTTTTTATTCCCTTAATATTCAAAGTATTAGACCGAATGGACAAATAATTGTCCTTATAAATATATGGTAATTATTGAGGGGAGTGTGGAAATGTATGTTATTGCTCCAGAGTTTTGCATTGCTACCTTTGTGAAATTGGATTCCTCTATCATCTCCTTTGAGTGTATAAACAACTTGCAAGGGCATTGGTGCAGAGGTGCTAAGAAGTTGAGTTGAGGCTACACTGTAGTGTGCTGCATATAACCTGGTGCAGTACTGTAGGTAAGGCTGTAGCTGTTTCATCTGAGCTTCTTGATGACCCTGTGTATAATTCTTAGCAACATCTGCTCAGGATTCCTTCATTTGCAAGAACAAAAAATGATTCACCTCACCACTTGCAAATGAAGCTAACCTTCTGCACCAGGTCTGCAGTTTAAGCTCAAAAAGACTTGATGCGTTCTGCTGGATTTTTGTTGGAGTTATGTCTTTATTAAAACGGTTAATGTGTTTTTCATAGACACTTCCTCTATTCACAAAGCAAGACTTTGTGCAAGGCCTGCCCAATTAACACTATTCACAGAGCACAAAAGTTGAACAGAAAAGTTAAATATTTCTACATTTCATGAATTTTTAAAATTATAACATTTTCTTTATTTAATTTTTTTCAGGTGATTCATGGCAGGGGACGTGGAAGGATTTAGTTCCTCTATCCATGACACCAGCGTTTCTGCTGGGTTCAGAACACTGTATGAAGAGGGATTGCTTTTTGACGTCACTCTTGTTATTGAAGATCACCAATTTCAGGCTCATAAAGCATTGCTTGCCACCCAAAGTGATTACTTCAGGATTATGTTCACTGCTGATATGAGGGAGCGGGATCAGAATAAAATCCACTTGAAAGGTCTAACTGCCACAGGATTCAGTCATGTTCTCCAGTTCATGTACTATGGAACCATTGAACTGAGTATGACCACTGTTCATGAGATCCTGCAGGCTGCCATGTATGTCCAGCTTATTGAAGTGGTTAAATTCTGCTGCTCCTTTCTCTTAGCAAAAATCTGCTTGGAAAACTGTGCAGAAATTATGAGACTCTTAGATGACTTTGGTGTAAACATCGAGGGTGTCAGAGAAAAGCTGGATTCCTTTTTGTTAGAAAACTTTGTGCCTCTCATGGCCAGACCTGACTTCCTGTCCTATCTGAGCTTTGAAAAGCTTATGACTTACTTGGATAATGATCATCTGAGCAGGTTCCCAGAGATAGAGCTCTACGAGGCTGTTCAGGCTTGGCTGCGGCATGATAGAAGACGCTGGAGGCATACCGACACCATCATTCAGAACATCAGGTTTTGTTTGATGACACCATCCAGTGTTTTTGAAAAGGTTGGTGCGTTTGAAAGCAATAGATAACATTCATCATTGCATTTAGGGAAGCATGCTGTTTTTAGGTAAAATTCACAGAATTAAGAGGAGGGAAAAATAAGACACTGCTTTAGAAAATGGAACATTGAAATCGTCAATGTCTGAAACAAGTGCCATCTAGCTTTAAAACAAAAAAATCCTCCAGTTCCAAATTAACAGCATTTACAGCCAGGAAACAGGTAGGTTTGCAGCTTTTTCTGATTCTCAGCGATAGGGTTAACTTCAGAAACAAGTACAAACAAGGTAATTGACAAGGCTGCATTTATTGTAATCTATGATTTTAAATGATCTGTACACATTAACTTTGGCAGTTAATACAGCATTGTTGTGGAAAAGTTCAATTTTAAAAGAAAACCATACATCCTAAAGACTTTTAAGTTCCTGGTGTAAAATAGAAAATCATAAACGCAGGTGTACTGAAAACTAACTGGAGCATTGATGTTAGATCAACAGAATCAGTGCAGGTTCTGATAATTTCTAACAATCAGAATAATATAGGAAGCTTTGGTATGATGTTCAAAGATACTATGTGCTCACGAAGGGCAAATGGGCTCTGATATGCTCTTGATTCCCCCACCCACAGCTGTTCATGCTTACATATAGGCAGAGCTTGGAACATATGAACTTTCTGGGGACCTCGTTAACAACCTGGTTCTTTCACTTTCTGTTCCCTTCTTTGTAGGCAGTGGAGAGGGGTGCTGAGTTTTGATCATGGTGGGGTTTATTCCTTAGCTATATTTCTCTTCCCTTACTGGGATAAATAGTATTAGCAGTAGGAGGTTGCATTCTCAGTTTGCTTGTGAGGAAGCCATAGAATGCTGTTCCTCCTTCAGCTTCTGTCTTCTCAATGCCAGAGAAGTGTGGGATGATAGTAGCTGTGCATTTCATTGATGTTGATACTTTTTGCAGTGTCAGGGTTACAAGAGAGAACATAGATCTTTGGAGGAACTGGTTGTTAGGAGAGCAGGGTAGGGTATGGATCAATCAGGAACTAAGCTTCTAATCCAGGAAGACTATCCAAGCAGAGGTAACTTGCCCATGGGACTAGATAAGATATTTCAAGGGTTAGGTAAAGTATGACACCAGGAAGCCTGTTTAAATGGAAACAGCTGAAGCAGAAAAGAGCAAAAAGGTAGGAGATGAACAAGGGATGATGCAACTGAGAGAGTGAGGTCTGAGATTAGAGTAAAAGGTGTGTATTATTATTATTATTATTATTATTATTATTATTATTATTTATTATTATTATTATTTCCTGCCTTTTTCCAATACTGGGACTCAAGGTGGTTTACAAGATTAAAACATGTACAATTAAAAATATAAATATAAGTTTACAAAAGTAAAATATTTATTTACTTATTACATTTTTATACTGCCCAATAGCTGAAGTTCTCAGGGCGGTTCACAAAAATTAAAACCATAATAAAACAACCAACAGTCTAAAAACACAAATACGAAATACAGTATGAAAAGCACAACCAGGATAAAATAGAATTAAACCTGCAGTAAAATTTTAAAAAGTTAAAAAAAACAGTAAGATTAAAAGGGGGGAATCCAATACATTAACACAGGTTCAGAGTAGTTCCAAAAGCCTGCTGGAACAAAAAGGTTTTTGCCTGCCTCCAAAAGTGTAGCACAGAGGGAGCCAGCCTAGCCTCCCTGGGAAGGGAGTTCCAGAGCCTTGCAACAGCCACTGAGAAGACCCTCTCCTGCATACCCATCAGACGTACCTAGGATGTAGGTGGGACTGAGAGAAAGGGCTCTCCCCAGAAGATCTCAGAGCACGGGCAGGCTCATATGGGAGACTATGGTCTTTCAGATAAATCTGGACCCAAGCTGTAGAGGGCTTTATAGGTGATAACCAGCACTTTGAATTGTGCCCGGACACAGACTGAAGCCAGTGAAGCTGTTTTAACAGGAGAGTTGTATATTCCCTGTAACCAGCCCCAGCCAACAATCTGGCTGCAGCTCTTTGAACCAGCTGAAGTTTCCGAACACTCTTCAATGGCAGCCCCATTACAGTAATCCAAATGGGATGTAACTAAGGTATGTGTCACCATGACCAAGTCTGACATCTCAAGGAATGGGCACAGTTGGCACACTAGCTGTAACTGTAAAATGCACTCCTGGCCACTGCCGAAACCTGGGCATCTAGGCTTAGAGCTGAATCCAGGAGTACACCCAAGCTGCGAACTTGTGTCTTCAGGGGGAGTGTAACTCCACCCAGCACAAGCTGAATCCCTATTCCCTGATCTGCCTTTTGACTGACCAAGAGCACCTCTGTCTTGTCAGGATTAAGGTTCAATTTGTTTGCCCTCATCCAGTCCATTACTGCCGACAGAAACCGGTTTAGCACCAAAACAGCTTCCTTGGAATTGGGTGGAAAGGAGTAGTAGAGTTGGGAGTCATCAGCATACTGGTGGTACCGCACCCCACAACTCCGGATAACCTCTCCCAACAGTTTCATGTATATATTAAATAGCATTGGGGACAAAGCAGATCCTGAGGAGTTGAACAGGAGTCCCCCAGCACCACCTTCTGGGTCTATCCGTCCAGGAAGGAATGGAACCACTGTAAAACAGTGCCTCCAAGTCCCATCCTAGCAAGGCGGCCAAGAAGGATACCATGTTTGATGGTATCAAACGCTGCTGAGAGGTCCAGCAGAACCAATAGGGACACACTCCCCCTGTCCAGTTCCCGGCGTAGGTCATCCACCAAGGTGACCAAACCAGGTCTGAAGCCAGATTGAAATGGATCTAGATAATCCGTCTCATATTGCATAAGCAAGTTGAATGCAGGACGAAAACATTACATTGGACCAAAGATGCAGAAGAAGATAGAAAAGGAAAGGTCTGTTCTTGCTACTTTTGTCCAAGAAGCATGTTGCCTGTAAGCGAAACAGCAACTTCAGGGCTCTTGCCTTTTTCTCCCGCCCTAATCTTACTATGTAAATACGTATTCTTCTAAATAAATGCTTCTAGGATATGGTGTAACCCTGGAAAAAGGAAATTAAAACCCATTCAAGAGAAGTATAATTCATGTCGGCAGGGGGTTGACAGGCCTCACTTCCAAGTTGTAATTGGGAGAAAACCTTGCTTGGTCTCGTGTGTGTGTGTGTGTGTGTTTCGTTTTCTTTACGAGAAAGTATGTCTTCCCAATTACATTTTCCTTTGGCTGTACACGAACTTTTATTCTGTACACAGCATTTATTAACAGATCTTAATTATAAACCATCAGTACCTTTGTATTATCAGATATAATTCTGCATTTGCTATTCACCTGCCACTAGTACATAACTCTAATTAGGAAGATTGGGTTTATGCAAGATTCCATAATAGTGCCACGTCAGGGAAAGCTGCCACACCTGTTTGACATTTTTCCTTATTAGGATCTTTACTTTAGGACTAAAATAACTGCTGAAAAGAATATGCACATGCTTAAATCCATATACATTTTGATAAAGGTATGCACTGGAATCATTTGTGTAGTTGATACTAAAATTAGGTTTTTAGGAAAAAGCAATCATTACTACTCTTGTATTTTCATTCTAAGCTGCTGGGCGGGTGGGGAAACATTTCCTAAGTTGAGACTTATGTTCTGTGAGCAAATAGAGTGAAATAATGAAGCCTTAAAAGACCAAGCTAAATAACCAAGAGCAACAAGTATATTCTCTAACTCTTACTCTGAATGCCACACTTTTGAAATTTATTAAATAAATGTGTTGTATTCTGACTGTTGTGTACTGTAGTCATTGGTTTTAACCATTTGATTTGATGTATGTTCTAAATTTCCCTTTCCTATATGATACTCTGTTTTATGTTAGATACCAGACTATATGTGTTTCTCATTGTTTTCCATTTCTACTTTTATTTTTTCTTTGTCTTAGTTCTTGCATGCATATCCAAAATAAACCTGTTTTAAGGTGCAATCCCATGCATGTTGAGACAGTAAAAGCATAGCTGTATGGGGAATGCTGGGAGTTGTCAGGCTTTTTATTGTCTAAACATGCATAGGATTGCACCCTTATGGTCAGTTCACACACTAGTCTCTTAAAGAGGTTCACAAGTACTAAACCCTTTCCGTGCCTATACTGGCTTCCAAAAGAAGAGATGGAGCCTTTATTCTGGGACCATTCCGTCAACCCTAAATTTAAAGTGTTTGTCACACTTTTATTTCATTGCTGTTACTCATCTTTTGTTCTGCGGCCTCCATGCATAGTCCCAGCTTCTGCTAGCGGCTTTTGGCCATAGTCTGTAGCCCAGCCTTCCCCAACCTGGTGCCTTCCAGATGTGTTGGACTGCAACTCCCATTATTCCCAGCCAGAATGGAATGGCCATGCTGGTTGGGAATGATGGAAATTGCAGTCTAACACATATGAAGGGCACCAGGTTGGGGAAACTGCTCTTGTCCCCAAAATACTTGTCTCTTCAAAATACTTAGTTTATTCTAGCAGCATTTTTTCTGTCCTGAGAACTGTTGAGTGAATGCAGAAGATGCCTGAGTGTGAGCTCTCTCAGGGTGGGTGGAGATACAGAAAAAGGGCTAGATCAGCCTTCTCCAACATGGTGCCCTCCAGATTTTTGGACTTCAACTCTTCGCAGGGGCTGGTGGGAGTTGGAGGGCACCACATGGGAAAGCCTGGGTTAGATGCTAGAAACTGAGACCTAGCGTGGCAGTAGTAGGTTCCTGGGTGAGTAATGGCAACGAGTTGTAAAAGGTCTAGGAGTACTCTCAAACCTGTAATGATCTCCTGGAGAAGTGAAATTTTCCCTTTTTCTGGAGGCTGGTACTGGTAAAGAAGGGATTCTGTATACAACCCAGCAGAGCTACATTAAGAGGGTAATACATGAACTGACACTTGGTTTACTTTTCTGTTCAGATTTCATCTTCTATACACAAGATAGGCAATGTGATCAAGCAAGAACAATATGTGCATACGAGCCACATCATACACTGATCACTTTTCAGACCATGTCTCACATAGACAGGTGTTCCCTGGGATTAATAGACTTTGTCCATAATCCAAAACTCTTTAATTATTTGAGACGGATTAGCTGTGTATGCATTTCCTAACGTCATTGGCATACTCACATTTGAGAGCATTGGGGTGGAGTGGGGGTTATGTTGGGGTCTGTGTGACTGAAACAGGTAACTGGTGCTTCCAAAGCTGACTGCAGGTTATAACAATGTTCAATCTCATAACCATGGTTAAGTCAAGAATGCTCCAAGTGCTCATGCACTCCTCCCTTCCCCTTCTGTATGGGCAAGTTTTAATGGCACCTATGGTATCAACATTGTTGGCACCAAGTTTTTCACTAACCATAGTGGTCTTTATTGATTCTTATGTTTAGTTTAAAAAAATTAAACTTGTTACTGTCACACCTCCCTTCTTAGTTTTACCTGATGGCTCTCAGTAGCACATTACAGGTCTGAAAATTGTTTTAAACAATTATTTAAACTAAAGACTTGATTAACAGGTGAGGACTAATTTCATAATCATTGGGATTGTGAATTAAGAAAACATTTTTGAGGCAATTTTGGTTGAAAGTGTGATTCTGGGAATAAAAATATAATGTGTAAAATTGAAAGATTTTACAATAAATCAAAAAGATTTATTTTGGTGGTATGTAAAACTTAAAAACGTAATAAAATGTGTTGTGACAGATTATTCATCAAGTAAAAATATCTTGACGTCCATAGTATATTAAGAAACAACAATCAAGATACAAGATAGAAAAGGACACTCATGTTAAGATGGGTCTGTAGTATTGAAGACAAATTCAACCAGGGTGAAAATGAGAGGATTCATAGCTGCCATTCATCTCGTTGCTAGTAAAGAGAGAACTTTCCATATTTCATAGATAAAAAACACTTAAGGGAGTATGTTCAAGATCAGATATTTTGGAACTTGCAGGAACAGGTTGTCACAGAATGCAATTGTTCTTTTGTGTTAGCTATAACTTGTGGAGTGGAGTACTGTAAGTTCTGCTACACATAAGTGAATGTTTTGCTACTATTTCTTGCTATTGTATAACTATGAAGGATGACCTTTTAAGGATCTATATTTGCATTTGAACTTTACATCCCTATCCTAAATGTACAAAGATTGTAGCAGCACAAACAATGCCATCCTTTGTGGCAATGTTTTATCTAAACTATTTTTCTAGATTTTTCATACAACTTTTTGATTTTTAAGTTAAACTTAAAATTGGATTTATTAGTAGATACTTTGTGAAATCACGACAGTGTATTCCAGATAAAAAACTTGTAGGAGCTTACATCAAGTTATGTACTTGTTTTGTTCACTTTTTAAATTTAAAGCAGAGATTTTTAGGTTTCAATACCAGAAGTGTCAGGTACAATATGTTGTGGGAAATTCTAGGTAAAATTATCTTAATACTGATTTTCAGAAAACTGGTGTGTATTTTTGTGGGGAGAGGGCATGTAGCTGTAGTTACATGGGGACAGATCTATCTATCTTTTGTCGTGCTCTCTAATAGAATGAAAGGTCATGATTTGATACTCTTCTTTACTTTAATCTTGATGACTGGAAGCTTTGTGTTGCAAGGAGTAGAAGTGATAAGCGAAATTAATGGACTACTGGTTCAAAGGCATGATTCAGAGAGGCAGATATTTGGAATTGTTCTTTCTGTCATACAATTAGAGTGCCTTCGGAACAGTTGTAAGTTGCTTCCACGAATGTGCCCAACATGGGAATTACCACTTCATAGAATCATAGAATAGCAGAGTTGGAAGGGGCCTACAAGGCCATCGAGTCCAACCATCGAGTCCACATTAGACTAACACTTCCTTGCAAACTAAACTCATTAGAAAGGAACATAGCGGAAGTGCATAAATATTATTACAGCTGTTTTTCTTAATTGTCATGAACTTGCATAAAGTCACCCTCAATGCCATAAGGCTGTTCTCATGTATGTGATTTTGGTTCTACCATATGCTTGATTGCAAATTGCGTAGTATATTATTTAAAGTGTTTACAACTGCCTCCCCTCTCCCACACTATGCTCCTACTTGTTGTTATCCGGTGCCTTTAACTAGAAAATATTATGTTTATATATGGCTAGCAAGTACAATGAAGTCTTTCTTTCAACTAGTTACTTCTGATAGGTATCCCTTTTCTACTTGACTTACCTTACATGCAGTACAATGTACTGTATTTTAAAATGATGATTTATTTCAATATGCAGAACAAATTCCCCCTTAGGATGTAGTTATTTTTGCACTTGCTTTGGATAAAAAGAGCTCTGCTCAACCAGACCAAACTTTCATCTTGTTCGGAATCCTGTTTCCCACCTAGTCAATCAAATTCATAAATCTTTTTTAATTTAAAAAAATAACCTATCCACTCCAAATTAAAATATTGTACATGTTTCTGTGGTCATATGTATGGTTGTTAGTTTAAAAATATGTAAAGTCCCAAATATGAAAAAGGAAAAAATATTAAGGGATGGCTTGTTTCTGAGCTGCAAGTCTTTGCCCAATATCTTGTGTATGATAGGGTGGTTCTCTTTTTTATGCATAAAATATAGATTTTGCTACCTAGAAAGTACTTGTTTTATAAATTACACTACTCAATATAAATTAATAGCACTCTAAACACGCTGGATAAATAGATTTGCTTATCACAAAGAACCCTAGAATTGCAGCCAAACTTGTATTTAAAAATCAGTTACTGTACTACTAAAAGAGAAACAGAAATACTATCTTCCTACTGTGGCTTCATTTGAAGTTGTGGGAAATCAATGAAGTTCAGAAACTAAACATCTAATTTTGACTCACAAATGGGTGAATATATAGTCTGTCAATATATGTGTATTGCAAGACATAAAGGGAGTCTAGGACCTAGGCACTAAGTTTTAAAATGTGTTCTTACAGTATGTTGCTCACTTTATGCTTCTTTGTGCATGGTTGAAATGAACATAGTTTTAAATGGTTTGGTTGACCAATATAACTGTGGCTGTAACAAAAAAAGTTCATTGCAAGAGTGCAAGATCACAGCTTCTGGATGCAATGGTGAAAGATGACAATTGGCAACCTTGCATCTGTACTAGGCCCCTTAGGAATGTTCCTATACCACTTGTATGTTCTTTGTCAGAGTATAGGATCAGGTCCATCTCATTTTTATGAGCAGCAAAGGAATTCTTTCTCACAGAAATCTGATCTGCACCAGGAAGACAAAAGCTATCGGTGCAATATGTAACTTCTCACTTGCTCATGGACCTTGGAATGTTGAATCGGATGTTTTTCTACCCCCTCAAAGCAGTCATCTTGCTAAAGCTTGCTGTGCTCATTGCAACACTGGAGTCAGAAGCATCCAAAAGAGTGTTGTGGTTATTGATTTGTTTGCAGGAGTAACGAAAGCCCATTGTGATACGAGAGGTTTTACTGGCATGCCACTACTAATTGGAACATCTGCCCATACTAGATATTTTGAACTTTAAAGGACTTGCTTAGTAAGTGTTAAAGCATTAGGGAAGTAGAGATATTGTTTAACATGCCATTTAAATATAATTAGGTTCCAAACACGTAAAAACTGCCATGAAAGAGTCATGGTCTGTTTCATCCTTTCTACAAAATACGTAAAGTTAATTGCTGAAAGGTTCTATGGGGGAAATCCGATGCAATAATTTTTATTTCAGTCATTATGAGTTCTGTTGAAGATAAATAGGGCAAGTAGGAAGAAAGAGGTATGGGGGTTGTTCATAAGTTTCCATAGGCTGCTGGACTTGCAGGATCTCAGTAAGTCTTATTTTCTGTAATTAGACCATGTTTTGAGTAATTAGGTAGTATGCTTTGAGAGATTTCTCCTCCATACTATTCTCCTTGGTCAATACACACGTGTTTTGCTCTATCCTTAGGTGAAAACATCGGAATTTTATCGTTATTCCCGGCAGTTGCGGCGTGAGGTGGAGCAAGCTATGAATTACTTCCATAGTGTACACCAGCAGCCTTTGATGGAAATGAAATCAAATCGCATTCGTTCTGCCAAACCCCAGACAGCAGTATTTAGAGGAATGATAGGACACAGCATGGTAAATAGTAAAATCCTTCTCCTGCACAAGCCAAGGGTATGGTGGGAGCTAGAAGGCCCACAAGTACCTTTACGCCCAGACTGCCTTGCTATCGTTAATAACTTTGTGTTCTTATTAGGTGGGGAAGAGTTGGGGCCAGACGGTGAATTTCATGCTTCCTCCAAAGTGTTCAGATATGACCCAAGACAAAATTCTTGGCTACGAATGGCAGACATGTCTGTACCACGCTCAGAATTTGCTGTTGGTGTTATTGGAAGGTACATCTATGCAGTGGCTGGGAGGACAAGAGATGAGACATTTTATTCAACTGAGCGATATGATATCACAGAAGATAAGTGGGAATTTGTGGATCCCTATCCAGTCAATAAGTATGGACATGAAGGAACTGTTCTTGGTAACAAGTTGTACATCACTGGTGGAATAACATCCTCTTCCACATCAAAACAGGTTTGTGTGTTTGACCCCAGTAAAGAAGGGACTGTTGAGCAGCGAACAAGGAGGACTCAAGTGGTCACTAATTGTTGGGAAAACAAATGCAAAATGAATTATGCAAGATGTTTTCACAAGATGATTTCATATAATGGCAAGCTTTATGTTTTTGGAGGTGTCTGTGTAATCCTAAGGGCCTCTTTTGAGTCTCAAGGGTGCCCTTCCACAGAGGTTTATGATCCAGATACTGATCAATGGACTATTTTGGCTTCAATGCCAATTGGTAGAAGTGGCCATGGTGTAGCTGTGTTGGACAAACAGATAATGGTTCTTGGAGGCCTTTGTTACAATGGGCACTACAGTGATTCAATACTTACTTTTGATCCTGAAGATAATAAATGGAAAGAAGATGAATACCCAAGAATGCCCTGCAAGCTAGATGGCTTACAAGTTTGTAGCCTACACTTTCCTGAATATGTGCTGGAACATGTTAGACGTTGCAGCTAAAAGAAAAGACCCAAAAACTATTTATAATTTGATGGGGAAAAGGAAAGCTGATTTAAGCCCACTGAAGACATAGTCCTTTGTAATACACCTCTTAAATTAATAAAGAGAGAAAAAAGTGTACAGGGAATGCATCTACAGAGTTTATTAGGAATGCCAATAATTGTGGTTTTGTATCGATTTTATTTTTTACATGCTGTTGTATGTTTTGAGAGGGGAAACTAGAAGTTGTTCTTCCATTTCATGTTTTAAACTCATATAATAAGTTCATTGTGTGAGCGAAGACGACTCATGCTTCAGGAAGCACTGGAATCTACTGTGTTTGCAAGGTGGGTCGGAAACATATTGTGTGCATTTTAACTTTTTAAACTGTGTTGGGATAAAATTCAGCAGCCTTACTCTAGAACACAGCCTGATTCCTAATGTAGCAATGAAAGGGGCCTACCAGTTTGTTCCTGTACATTACTTGTCCTTTAAATATTTTTTCTTCCATTTATAAGCTCTCCTGATTAGGTCTGACAGTTTCATTTTGCTATCAGTGACAATTCAAAATGGTTTTCTATCGTTTGCATGACTTTCCCTTTAATTTTTTGCAGTAGCTCCAGTAAGTCTGCTGAAAAATACACTTGTCTTAAAAGTAACACTGACAGTTTTCTACTAAAATACTCTAGGCTGCCTTGTCTGCATTGTTGTTTGTGAATAAAATATATCTCCGTACACATACAGGAATACATTGTAAGATCAAGATGAAATGCATATTTTTGTGCAGCTAGAAAAGTCTATTTTTAACTAGTGCACAGATATCAGCCACATCTTATCAATTTTAGCTGTGATAGTACCCTTTAACGTACTTAAATTTGTTGGGTAACTGGAGGCATCATTCCTATCAATGTCAACTTATATTTGGTATATACTGATTGATTCAGTAACATTTAAACTCATTTTACACTAATTGTAAGAAAAGGTGATTTTTGTTTTGTTTTTTTTAAAAAATCTGGAGATCTCAGCCCATGTTCTTGGTACTTTACTCTTGAAATACAAATAAGAAATGTATATAATAATCACTAATATTGCTCTGTGTGCAGGGTGGTTGTGCTTTCCCCTAGACATTATTCCAAGAAGCTTTGAAGCCAAACAATTTCTTGCACTGATTGGGCTAATGTGCTCAAAAAACATTGGGTCAGGCAAACTTCTAGTTTATTGTTTGGAAAATAACCATTGGCCTCACAGTTCTTGAATGGATGTCTGAGGAGCTTGAGCAACTTATCATTTTAAGAGCACTTTCTTAACTTGTTGAACTCTGTCTGTAGATGAGTGATATCACTGAAAATAAATCTGAATAGAGTTCTGAGCTGAAAAACTGAAATTTCAGTATCTGCCTTTAAAAGTAACACGTGGAAAGTGGAGATGGGCAAAGTCCTGCCTTGGCAATTTAAGGTTTGCGGATGCTTTGCAAACTACTGAGATAAGACTTGATAAGAGACAGAACTGCTCATGTAAAAACATGGAGGCATAAACTGTAGAGTTTGGTTTCAGCATTTTCTAGATGGAAATCCCTGTAGAAAATGTATTCTGAGAGTTCAAATATGCATGCCAAAAGCCGCCCCCAAATTCTGTGTTAAACAACACATTTGACTGAAGTAAACAAAAGAGCAATTGAAATTTTGTAATGCTACCCCTTACAGATTATTATAGAACACTTGTACCACCTTTCAACTATTGGATATAAAAATTTATAAGGATATGTATGAAGTAATATAGAAAAGACAAAGGATTACCTTATGATTTCTTTTAAAGTATCCATTTAATCAGTAGTATAATCTACATTGTTAACTGAGGTGATAATGTATTAAAACTATTGCTAGACAAAACTTTTCTCATACCTTTCAACACCAAGCCAACCAGTAAACATTGGTTACCAATGTTAGCAAATATTTGTGTGCTCAGAAATTCGAAATTGTATATGCTTCCCAAACAGAAGCATTTGCAACTTTGATAGCACAGCCCCAAATGCGCACACTGGTCCCGGAGTGATGTTTTGTTCTGTAGCAAACATGTTAACTTCTACAAAAGAATGTTTTTACCCAAAGTTGATTTGTTACTAAAAATAAAATAAAAACTCTTACAAGTGGACCATCAGAAAGTTACACCATCAGCATCTTTATAAGATAATAAAAAATTGGCATGCCAGGGAGAAAGTTCTAGCCTAGCCCCTAACCAACATGTTAATTTTGAAAACCCAAGGGTTTAAACAAAAACATTTACATTGTGGGGGACATTCAGTCCCTCTACAAATTCTATTGTCTGTTTGGTCTTACATAATCCTGTTTAGAACAGGATCTTGCAAGATTTATAGCTGTGCCAATTGGCATACACTACATCATAGTTCATGACTAAAGGAGTTCTCCACAGCAAAACTGTCATGTGAATCTAATTTTAATACTATATTTGAGCCTACCTACCAATACTTGATATAGAAAACCAGTGCAGCTTGAAAATGTTTTTTCTATATTTAGAGCATAAGGATAACTAAAACAGATAACAATAAGACCATATAAAGGCCTTTATGACAATCTTATGTGTATATGATAGTTTTTAGTAGATTAGCATATAATGCCCCTGCACTCATGCTGTAATCCTAACATAGCACCATATTTTGTGATGTATTGGTATATCAATTAAGAATTTATGTGCTGCCAAATTAAAATCCGAGTCTGATTCATTCAAAACAAATCATTGTATAGTGGCTGCTCACCATGAGGACCTACCAATTTTACCACACCACAGAGAACCACATTAAAAAATGGTTTGAAGTGGCATGGTAAAATAGGATTCCTATGGGTGAAATGCCTAAGATTTGTTTTGAATGTGTTAAAGGCCCTTTTTGCATGTAATGTTAAACCACAGTTTTGCATTACATGCCCAAGTAGCAGCAAGCCTTACGCTTGCGCAGTTCCCCTTCAGCATGGCCACAATGACAAGATCAGATACTTTTGGTTTTAAAAGAACAGCATTACATCTGAACCTGGAGGAGCATTAGTTAAGCCAGGTTCAAAACTGTGGTTTATGACTGGTGTGTTAACAACAGGAGTGGGAAAGGGAAGCTTGTGAGTTCATCGCTGCTCATGCATACAACACTAAACAATGGTTAGGTGTGAAATGGCCCAAAATGTCTCTGCACATGCAAAGCTGGTATGTTGATTAGTTCATTTTTGTGTGGGTGTGCTTTCTAACTCTTCCTCCATGTGCATATCTAAAATGGAAACAGATTATACCATGTACTGTCCCCCTGGTGTCAAACAACTAGAGTAATTTTTTTATATATAAAGGTTTAATGCCTAGGCAATAGAAAAATTAGACGTCAGTGCTTTTAAATGTGTGCCACTTTTAACTAGTTCTTTGGTTTTATGGTATTGCTTTCAACATCATAGAAGAATTATTTGAAACATCAGGGGTAGACAAGTTGTGGCCTATAACTGCCATCAGCCCTAGCCAGCATAACCAGTGATGAGGGATCATGGGAGTTGTAGGCTAAAACATTTGGAGGGCCACAACTGCCCACCACTGATGTTAAATATTGGAGCATTAAGATGACAGACTGAGATCAGAATGTCAGAGCGTGTAAAAACATTTAAACTAGTTATTTAGAATTCTACAGTGCTTGTGGTTATTTAATCCCCTATTCTCCATTCTGTTGTAATACAGCCGTTTTAAGACTTGAAGCCCAGTGCTATTCAAATTTAATTGGAAGCAAGCCCCAGGTCCAGTGAGTTCACTGGGGCTTTCTCTCAAGCAAATCTGTATTGGATTGCAGCCTTATTTTATTCAATCGCCCTCTTATGTACACTGGATGTTTTTGTTTAACTGTTGTGTGTGTTCACTCTTATAACCTCTGTCCCAAATTGCAGGTGGGGGGAAATCAAGCATCTAAAGGATGATATTGCTATTCTTTTGTCTTGGATATGGTTAAAACACTATTTATTTGTCAATTTTGTGTGTGTCCGTGAACTTTAGCCTATTACCTTGCTTTCATTCATGATAACATACACTAGTTTAGGTGGTACATTCTCAGGATTTCTATGCATTGCCTAAATGTGCTTAATTTGAAACAGAAAATGGTGGAGGAGAGTGGTAACAGTGGACGCATGTTTGACTCCTTTTAGTTTTAAATTGTGGTTCTCTGGCATTAGACACTTTTTCCATTTTTCTTTGCTCTATAGTACATTATTATTATAGACTAGAACTTGTCCAGTACCAGACTCTTCATAAAAGGCTCAATACTTGATTGAAGTCCTATGTTTTCAATTTGCGTTGGTGAACCAGCTGCCATTTTAAGTAGTGCCAAAAGCGACTTGGGGCATAAAAGCTTAGTACAGGCAAAACCCACAATCCAACAGTTTCAAGCACACTTTAAACAAGTTGATATCAAAGGGATTGGGTATGCTGCACTGGATGACCCATACATTTTACTTAGAAGGGCTGTATATAGATTACATCAGCTGTAGAGAAACAAATGCTACCACCTAGCATTTGTTTCTCTACAGCTGATGTAATCTATATACAGCTGGAAGAAAAATGGCTGCAGTGGTTCTCCTAAGACCCAGTGGCTGGATTCACACGATCGTTGAGGGAAACTCCACAATATGGGCTGTTGCACCTGCCCTTGCCTGCCATTTGCTTAATTACCCATGTCACACTGTAGGTTGTGGAGTGGGTTAGAAGTCACCCCAGCGAGCCCCTAGTTCAGGCGACACAGCAACCTACAACATGGCATGGATAATTAAGAAAATGCAGGCATGTAAAGCAGCATGCGCAGGGCTACCAACCCATACGGTGTCGTTTCCCCTGCTGCTTATGTGAAACCAGCCAGTCTTGCAACCAGCCAGTGTTTAGATGTGCTTGATAATAATGGAAAAGTTGACAACTGTATTTTAGTGGTATAAACCAGCCATTTCATCTTAGTCTAGGAAGCCTATTGTTAAACTTTTCCCTTAGATTTGCTCATGTTCACGCAACCTGATCATGGATAGTATTTCCCCAAGTCACACCAGCCGAAGAATAAAACTAGAATGAGAAGGATTCAGCATGCAAAAAACAAACAAAAAAACTGACACCAAATAAAAATATAATAGCATGCTTAGTACGACCACTTCTAATGCCAAGTAAGTTAGTGCTAGAAAGAAAGAGATTTAGTAACCACTTGTGTGAAATCAGTTAGACTTTTAAAAAAGCATTAGGATAATACTACAAACTGTTAGTCCTATACTTATCTCATAAAATAAATAAATGGGGAAATACAATTTTCTTAAATTTTGTTCACGTACATTTCTAATGTTCAGAGGACTTTTTCTGGGTAAAACAAAAGTTATGAATTGAATTCTGAACCTGAAAATGTGCAAATGCTTGTGTAGCTTTCAACAAGATAGCTCATGCTCGGGGATGAACTTTAAAAGCCTCTTAAGAGTGAGCTAATGTTCAGTAAAACGGAACATGTGTTCAAAGTATCAGCACTGGCAAATGTTATTTTCCTATTGTGTGGTGTCTTATTAATAGCAATTTTTCTTCCAAGTAATGTAGGAAAGGGGCAAAGAAAAATGAATGGAAAACTGGGTTAACAATCCTGGATTACTTTGGTGGGTTCCTCAAAATGTTGGTATCTGAAATTACTTGGGATCAAATTCCAGGTATACTTCAATAAATAGGAAACTAAATATTCAATAAATATTGATCTTAAATACCACTGGAAGGAAGTCTGGAGAAAATATATGTAATAAAAGGATATTGGGAGCTGCAGTAGCAAGAACAATTTATCCATGCATAATTCAGTGTAGTTTGGCAGCATAGCCTGAATGTGGTAACAGATGTTTCATAAACAATCTTATTAGCAAGTGAACTTGAAAAGTTATCTTCTAACTGCACTGCATATTGGAATATTTTTCTAGTAACTTTCCTGGGCCTGCTGTGAAACTCTACAAACTCTCTTTTTAAATTTTCTAAACACATTTTTTCTTCTCACTTGTTTGCAAAAGTTAACTTATTCCAGGCTGTGAATGAATTATGTTCAGACATGCATATGTACTCTATTCTGTTTTTAAACTAAGATGTAAAAATTGTATATAAAGAAAAATGTAAATAAAATATTTTTAATCTTTATGGTAATTTTTTACATGTTTGTGGTACTTTGCCCCTTTTGTGTTATGCTTTAAGTTCTTCTATGGTCATGCGTGTTGGCCTAACTGGTAAAGAATTGTTAAAGCATTTGGTTGAAATGCTAACATTGTGTGCCCACTGCATTTTTGTGACAATCTAGCCACAGTTAAGCACTTTAAAGCCCTGCTGACTTTAATGGCAGAGATTTAAGTGTTCTCAACTTTTCCATTGCAATTGATGGGATTTAAAACTGCTTAACTTCGGCTATACTTTGTCCAGCGTTATAGTAACACTGGAGATTTGTATCTTATCTCTTCACACTATGTCATCATTACATAATTATAGTAGTATAACATTAAAGTAGAAAATCTGGAATGTGGTTTATTATACAAGTTGATACCAAGGCACTGAGTTCACTAAATATTTAATGTTCTTGCATAGCATCTTTGTTCTTAGCTGTAATCTGGAAAGGACATACTACTCCTAATTTTTACCCACCTTGGTTCTATCTACTATTTCAAGTCCAGATAACTACTTACTGTTTGTTTATTTATTTATTTTCTGTATTGCTTCATAGCTGAAGCTCTCTGGGCAGTTTACAAAGACTAAAAACCATCAAAGATACAGTATACAAAGTATTAAAATCATTTACATAAAATCACTGACATTACACAAGACAACGTATATCTAAAAATAACCAGTTATTATATCTAAGGATAAATGTCCTGGATGCATCATTTTCAAGTTCCTAAATAACCCTAACTGTATTGGGTAAAATAGGTGTGTAGGAGTCAGTGAGCCCAAAGACACCATGTTGGCGACCCCTGCTCTATTTCTATAGCTTCTGCTTTCTTGTGCTATGTTTCCTTCGCTCATCATCATTATTATTATCATCATCATCATCATCATCACTTAAACACTATTTCACATAGCCTGCTAACTTACCTAATTAAGAATCTTAAGCTAGATAATAATTATTCATATACATGTTCTGTCAGGCTATGTTTGCACCAGGTCCACAGCAAACTATATATGGAGAACAGTTTCATTTGTTTCCTATAACCATTTTATTCAAGTGAAAAAGTATGAAGATTTTTTTTTTTAAGTTTAGTCTTCCCCGATATCTTCAGTTCGTAGTGATCTGGCCCAGTCATAGAGCTGTACTGCCTCCTTCTCCCAGTCTTCAACTGAAAGTAGACTTTGGTTGCTTGGGCTTTCATTGAATAAAACCATAGTTTCTGCATAACCACTTAAAAATGGCTCCTGAACAACAAAGTATAAATTATTCCAAAAAGAAATTACAACAGCAGAGTTATCTTAGGCTCATACTCCCCACCCCAGAAATTACTTGGATAGTATTCAATGTTAGTCCTATTTAGAGTAGGCCCATTGCAATGGGATTTCAGTTAGTCATGACTAATGTTCCATTCCTTTCAATGGGTCTACTACTCTACATAGGACTAACATTGGATCACGCGTGGTGTGTGTTAAGAGAGTATTGATGCAAATCCAGCAGTCTAAATCAAGCATGCAATTGTATTTGATTAACAAAGCTGTGCACTTTTCAATGAACTCTTTAAAATTTTTTGCAGCAGTATGATTCAGTAGATGAATAGCAATCTGGAATATGACTTGAATTCCTATGTTAGGTCTGCTGTGGAATTCATAATTTCAATCTCTCAACTATGAAGTGTATATATGGCTGGACTGCACTAATGCTTCATTGTTGCCACATTCCCTGAAGATGGAAGGGCCAATTATCACTTTCCCCAAGCAACCTAATCAAATAAATGGTCCAGAATATAAATAACTACCGTATTTCTTCGATTGTAAGACGCCATCGATTCTAAGGTGCACACTAATTTCAGTACCACTAACAGAAAAAAAAAATTATGAGAAAAAATAAATTTCTTAAAATATCTTTTATGAGTAGAATTTCTTAGAAATGTCTTAGAAATATCTTAGAAAGAGCTGGGTTTTGGTGCCACTGGGCTGGGAGGGGCTTAGGGGTAAGCAAAAAACCAGGCGCTTACCCTCCCAGCTCCTCTTTGCTCGCATGGCTCGTGGCTGCTGCAGGAACTTCCTCTTTTGGAGGCCTGCCTGCGCGAGGAGGAGAGAGACGACTGGAACTGCCGCGTGAGAGCAGCTTCGGTGGAGCAGCACTTCTTTAGCCTCTGGGCACAGGTTTTTCCGCGGGCGTGAGGAGTTCCAGGCTGGACGCGCGCTTCCCAGCGTGGCGGCTGGGGGGGGACCCGGTGCTTGGGGGGGGTGAGCCTCCTGACTCTTGGAGCCGCGTGTCTTCCCGGCACGGCTGACGAGGGCCGGAGCTGCACGGGGCGTGCTGTAGGCCCCAATCAGCCTGCAAACAAGGCCAGTGCCAGGCTTTTTTGCGCCCTAGGCAAGGTGAGTTGCTTTCACCCCCCCACCCCACCGTATCCCCACCCCCACCCCAGGTAGGCGGAGACAGGTTACCTGTCCCTCGCTCAAAGTCCTCCTGGCTTCGCAGGACGCTGCAGTGGGGTGGGCAGGCAGCTCCAATTCCGTCCGTTCGCCGCCCCACCCCCAGCGTCCTGGCTTGTCTTTGGCTGGGAGCCCCCAGCCAAAGCCAAACTGGGAAGCTGGGAGAGAGCGATCAGACGGCTCCATGTTCTGACGTCCGGCACGTGCCCCCGCCCCCCAGTGTCCTGGGTTGGCTTCAGCTGCTGGGTGGGTGCCCAGCTGAAGCCAAGCCAGGGACGCTGGGGGGCGGGGTGGAAGGCTTCGGAACGGCGCGCCCGGAAGCTGCCCTCACTCGGCCAGAGTGGCTCTGGGAGCGGGAGGGCGACTTCTGGGTGTGCCGTTTGGCGCCCCCTTACCTTGGAGCTCTAGGCGGCCGCCTAACTGGCCTCTATGGAAGTGCCGGCCCTGCCTGCAAAGCAATCTTAAAAAGCCCTGCTTGCTCAGTTTCTAAAAGCAATAAAGCTAGAGAGAATGGATGTTTCAGACCCTTTTTTAATAGGATAGAGTCTTTTTGCATCTACCATATTGCTTCAATTCTAAGACACCATCGATTCTAAGACGCACTCCATTTTTAGAGCTGTTTATTTAGGGAAATAGTGTGTCTTAGAATCGAAGAAATACGGTACTTAAATTAACACACACTATTGGAAAGAAGGCAGAAAACAAGTGTCCATTGCTTTCCCTATGTACAGTTCTGAACATGCGCAGCGATGGCTGGGCTGGCAGGGGAAGGGAATATCTCCATAGAAGTACTTCTCACCACTGTTGCCAGCCTCAGCCATGTGCACTGCAAGGGACTTCGTCATTACTATGTGTAAAAGGTTCTACACACACTTGTACTCACTGTGAAAGTAGCCTGTAACACAGGATCCTAGAGAATGCTAGGCAACTAAGTACATTGAGGCATGCCTTGCCCAACATACTCCCAGCTGATGGGACAGTGAGGAGGATATTTCAATAGACCTGAACATGGGAAACTGCTTTATTCCAAGTTAGGCTATTGGTCCATTTAGCTCAGTACTGTCCACAGTGACAGGCAGTGGCTCTTGGAGTTTCAGGTCAGAGTCTTTCCACCTCTGCTCAAGATACCAGGCTCCTTTGGTATGCAAAGGATATGCCAAGGGTAAGGCAACGTTGTCCCCTCCAGATGCTTTGCACTATAACTCCCATCACCCGCAGCTAGCATGGCAAATGGTCAGGTATTAAGGAAGACGTAATCTAAAGTATCTGGAGAGGTATGGCATTGCATGGGGTGTGTTCAGGATTCAAACCTAGGCCCTCTTGCACCCAAAGCAAGAATTATGCTCCCCTCACTGGCCTTTTATGTGATCCTTGCTGCCCCCGACTACTGAATTTGCTGCTTTGACTGTAGCAGCACAAAAAAAGCCCAGTGATTTTGATATAAAACAAAGTGTGCAGAGAGCATGTGACTCCTGGAACTCTTCAGGGAGCATGATTTTGTTTTAACAAGCCGTGCACTCCCCCATACACCTTGTTTTACAGGAAAATCGGGCAGGGAGGACTGGTGGCATGGAAAGAGTCAGGTGTGGTTTCTGGAGGGCAGGGGCAGGAATTGGCCTGCAGAGGCTGCTCACCCCTCCTCTAGACCAGCAAGCCTCATCCAGATTCCCTCTAGGGATTCATTATCTATGACCCTGTTCAGACAACAGTCTAAGCCATGGTGGTTAAGCATTTTGAGCTAAACATTATGGCTTAGTGTGCCATGTGAATCATTCCTAACCATGGTGGCTACTTAACCACTGTTTAAACATGCTCACTAATCATTTGGTTAGGCAAAAGGCCTAACCATGGCTTAACGTGTCTAATAGGCCCTATGCAGAGTTGCTTGAGCAGAAGGAGATAGGTTGTACTCACTTTTGGAGGGTTGTCTATTCATTTGCTACAGGAACAGACTTTACCATTAAAAATGTAATATGTGAGCACACAACACTCTGGGATAGGACACTTTTGAGGTGTGCATGCATTAGTTATCTTTCTAGCTGGGGGATCCTGCAGAAACAGAAACGGTCCCCCACAATGGGCGTTCTGCTACCAGGTTTTGTTGCAAAATCTATCTCATTACAAGGGCACTCACTTCTTCACAAACTGTTCTTATGATATCCATGTTTTGCAATTTAGACAGAAATAGATATGCTCAAACATCAGGTTGGAATACTCTCAATTGGCAGATGTATTTGAGAGGACTATAGCCTACCTCTTGAGGTCTGGCAAATGAGAGTCCTTATTCACAAATAATTCTTGTACTACATTTTGAATATATGGACTACACACATGCAAGAGCTGGGACAAGAAAGAAAGGTTGTACCCTATTTCTTGGATTCTAAGACACACTTTTCCCCCCATATAAACATCTCTAAAAATGGGGTGTGTCTTTGAATCACGGGTGTTTCTTAGGGGTTTTTTTTTCTGTTGGTGGTACTGAAATTAGTGTGCGTCTTACAATCGAAGAAATATGGTACATTGTGTTTAGCTGTTTTCTTCACTGTTCTGGTTTGGTCTATCTATATAAAAACTATGTGATTCCTACTCTAATGTCTGAAAGATCTTCGTGTGCTCCAACAACAAAATTTACAGCTTTTAAAGAAGTGTATTTCAATAAAGCTCTTTAAAAGAGACAGGTAGAATCCTATCTGATGAGATTTATTGGCTCTTATCTGCAAACAATATTTTTGTTCTAACTGTACATGCTTACCACTCCTCCTTTCTCAATCCTATATGCCTTCCTCATTTTTGCAATTTTCTGTCGAGCTTGGTAAGAACGACGTTCAGAAGGTCTGTACACTGATTTTTGGTCTAGTTTTGATAGAGTGGCAGCTGTGGAACATGGTGATGGAGATCTAGAAGAAAACCAATGTTTTGAACATTTTATTTTACAAAAACTTACAGAAGCCAAAAACCAGTTTCAGATGTCACAATAACCCATAATAATGTAGCTTATTTAACTATTGTTGGTTATCGCGTTGTCTGGTAGGAATTTTTTAACTTACGATGGCTTATTTAGCCAAATTAACACACTCTGATAAGACACCGTCTGCAGTTGTTATTTAATCCATTGTGGATTATTGTATCATCGCGTGATCACCATGGGTTATTTTTGGCGCGTACAGAGTTGTGTGGCAGGAGTGGCTCAGATTGCTGCTGCTCTGCTCTCCTCCGCCCAGGCTTCGGAAACATGTTAAAGCCACTAAGCCAGCAGTGTCCATGGGGGTGTGTGCAATAGGGGACAGAAGCATCTATGCCAGCAAAGTTTGCGGATTGGGTGGGGAGAATGCAAAATTCCACTTCAGCTTTAAAGTGCTACAGTGCTTTAGCAAGATAGCTGGCAGCAATGTCTATGGGGGTGAGAGAGAGGAAATCCTCTATTCCAATGTCTCACTAAAATGCTATGGCGGTTTCATGATACTGAGAGCAAGGGGGCTATACTAGAATTGGCTACGGGGGGGGGGGAATGCACACGTGAAACCTTTGTGGGGGTGTCATTAGCCTCCTGACTAGGGGAGGCTGTGCATGAAGTTTTGTCCTGATCCTGCAAACTTCCAGTGCTCTAAAGCCACACACACCCATTGTCGGGAAGTGCTGAATTAAGCCCCTGTACTTTAACTTGCCTGATGTTGTCAATGGGTGAAACACCGTCCCTGCTTGGGCAGAAGGATTGCAGCAAGATAGGAGGTTGGGGGATTTTTTTATTTATTATTACATTTCCATACGGCCCAATAGCCAAAGCTCTCTGGGCGGTTCACAAAAATGAAAACCATAATAAAACAACCAACAGTCTAAAAACACAAATACAAAACACAGTATAAAAAGTACAATCAGGATAAAACCACACAGCAGAAATTGATATAAGATTAGAATACAGAATTAGAAGAATAAAATTTAAATTTAAGTTAAAATTAAGTGTTAAAATACGGAGAGAATAAAAAGGTCTTCAGCTGGCGACGAAAAGAGTACAGTCGCCAGGTGAACCTTTCTGGGGAGCTCATTCCACAACTGGAGTGCCACAGTGGAGAAAGCCCTCCTCCTAGTAGCCACCTGCCTCTCTTCCTTTGCCAGGGGCTCACGGAGAAGGGCTCCTGTGGATGATCTTAAGGTCCAGGCAGGTACATATGGGAGGAGGCGTTCCTTCAAATAACCTGGCCCCAAACCGTTTAGGGCTTTAAATGTTAATACCAGCACTTTGAATCGGGCCCAGACCTGGACTGGCAGCCAATGAAGTTGTAAAAGGATTGGCGTAACGTGGTCTCAGATTAGGCACAGTAGCTTAATAAATTATTGACAGTAGCGTAATAGCCCGCTCACGTGGCAGAGCATTGTGGGTTATTTAGAAAACAAGCTACTGTGAGTAGCTTATTAAGCCACCATGGTTTAAAGTGCCATCAGAACGTGGCCAAAGGTTAGCAGTTTTCACATAAAATTGAGGACAACCCTGCTTTGATTTCTGTCTTGCAGCTGCAATTTCATCATATGTCAAAATCTTGATGTTCTGATGAACAGACTGAAATTTAATGTGAAACCTATTGCCTCAAGAAGTATTATGCCTGTACTGTGAAAGACAGGCTGCTGATATATCCTCTCTTCTGAATAGTGAGGAAGCATAATAGAGATCTACATGATTGCTTCCTCTCTCACTGCCTTTTGATGAGAAGACACTAGGTGAATGTTTAGGGGTTGTTCTCAACACACACACAGATTCTCCATTGACTTCAATTGGAGTTTTAAACTTCCATCACCTCTTTAAGGCAGGGGTGGGGTACCTCTTTCAACTCAAGGGGGCATGTTCATATGGGACTGGGACTCTGGGGGTGCGGGGCAGGATTTAACCCTGGGCCTGATGTTCTCACTCCTGCTTTAAGGTGTAATGCCGTGCTGTTGCAGGGATAGGCACAAGCCCTCAGTGAGCATAGTGTTCCTCCTAAATTCTGCATCTCCTTTACCATGTTCCCAACTCTGTCCTGTTTCCTCTTCACATTGCTGGTGTTTTGCCAGTGGTGGTATCATGTCAATGCAAGGGTGACCTATACCCTGGCACAAACATTTTCTACCAACTTTGCACTCTTTCTGCTGGTGCAGGTGGGCTTAGAAGTGATCTTATCCTAGGAAGTGATCCTATCCCACAAAGCAGGCTGATAACCTAAAGAAAGGACTGCTCTGTTAAACTTTTTAAGCAAGAGTGCCACTTCAGAGCCTAACCAAAAGAATACCCACACTATGATTCTTGCATATTTGCTGTCAGGCTTAAATGAATATATTTTTCACTAACATGGTGAAACATGAGAAACAACAAAACCAAATCAATGTGAAAATACATTTCTATCATACCATAAAAGTAAGGAAGCTATCACAAATGTCTACAGCAATTAAACAATAATTTTCAAGAAATAAAAAATGGGAATTGAAACACTTAGCATTCCATGGGACTATTTTAAATAAACAGTTGGTAGAGTGATACTAAACATAGTAAGACATTGTTTAGATCATCATAATAGATCAATTCAGAGCTGTACATGGATAGCTCAAGTTAGAGTAATCATGGATATCAATATCCAGAAAGGGTGAATATCTGCCTTCATATAAACACATTCCATTCCTTACTGATCACAGTATATTACCTTCAGGCCAGCTTAAGGCCCATTACTTCTGTAGAATTCTGTATTGAAGCCTGAGTCTAATTCAGTGTGACTGATTTTATCTTTCGTTATCTAGAAAAGGCTTCAAAAGTAGTTATGTAACCTCTTACTTAAATAACCACCTGTGATGGTTTTGTCTGTGTTTTGTATTGCTGCAAATGAGCCATTTGGAGGTTCTTCTATTCCTCCTGTGTATCTTACAATCTGAACACAAACAGGAACTACCAGATGTATTGGTAGAAGAAATAGCACAGGGTTAAGCACTCAAGAGGGTCCCAGGTTGGTCCCTAACTACACCCTGAAGTGAAAGCGCAGGAAGAGCTGACCCTTCCCCACCCCCATAATGAAACAATGCAGTTTGATGGACAACAAATGATCTCAATCTTGCAACAATTGGCCCCAATAACTGTCTTTTTTGCCAAGCTTGCTATAATCCCATCCAGCCATACCCACCAACCTCTGTACATTTGGCTTCTTGCCTGATGGTGCTGGTTATTTTTCCAGCAGAATATGACAACAATTTCTCTTCACTCTATTTTGTGCAGCTGCCTGCTTTTGTCATGCCAGTATTAGCTGAGGGCAGGGGGGTGGACAAGAGGCCTGTTGGCTGTTCGGGCCAGGCCCACCATCTTTACTGGTACTGCAGTGGCAGGACTGTGGACAAAGTGCAGACTTTCTAAACTGCTAGGTTTAGATCATGGGTAGGCAACTTGTGGCCCTCTAGATGTTTTGACCTACAACTCCCATCATCCCTCACCATTACCTATGCTGGCTAGGGTGGATGGGAGTTGTAGGCCAAAATGTCTGGAGGGCCACAAGTTTTCCACCTCTGCTTGCTCCCATTTCATATCTCATCATGAAAGCAGTTGAGGTGAATACAGTGACAAAACAGAGGTACTGACTAATTAACAAAAGATAAGAACAGAGATAACTGAAACAGTCATGGCTTTTATTGAGCAGCATTGGTTGTGGAATCCACTGAAGATGGATTCCTAGGTATATGACAGGCGATTGCCCGCTCCGAAAGGTGGTTGCTGCTTCAACAACTTTGTGGATGGCAACTGTCTGGCTTTCAGCCTTCCCCCATATGGCATAAGATGCAAGACTGCAGCTGCTACAATTATGAGTGTCCAATTAAAAAGCAGTGCTATTTGGTGGCCAAAAGAAAATGAAAATTGTAATGTTACAGCCTTCTTTTTGTTGTTGTTACCGTCAAAAATATTTAAAAATACAAGGGAAGAAGGAATAGACATTCCAAAGCACATACACAAACAAGAATGACAACAACTGATATGCTTTTACCTGATATGACAAACAGCCAAGACTTGAGCACGACACATTTCTTCATTCTGTGGTATTAGCAGCAGAAATGGCAATTCTGCCCTAAGCCTGGCAGACATCTTCCTAGACTCTGCATAGTCCATGATGTCATACAGTATCGTTGCTCTGGGAAAGTTTTCCAAAGACAGTTTTCTCCAGTAGTTATGCCTACCACCAAAGTGTGATGGAATCTCATCGATGTAACTGACATACTAGAGAGTCAGAAAAGAACAATATTTATGAAAACTTACTTATCTTAGAATTCTTGGGTACACTTTGTAAGCTGCCTCCTTTTCTGCAAGTATTTAATCAGCCTCAGAAGATGAATCGAAGGCTGCAATCCTATGTACACTTACCTAGGAATAAACTCTGATTGAACACAGTGAAACTTACTGCTGAGTAAACATGCACAGGCTTGAAATGTAAATGGTTGCTAGTAAAATTATTATTTCTGTAGAATCTGTTCACTGGATTGATGCATTTAGCTGCATTCCAAAAAAAAACAAAAAACATATTTGTAACGGATGTCAGGGTCCACCTGACAGCCCTGCAAGGTAGGCTCTTGGACTAAACATCCTGAACTCCCAGACAACCCACCTCCCTAGCCTTGTCCACAATCGGGACAAGCCAGATGTTCAGGGAATAACAGACACGCATTTAGGGACCAAAGCAAATTTATTGCAATCGCTAAAACTAACATGTAAAACCTTGGTCAGTAAAGGCCTCTTAAAAAGGGAAAGGGAAATGAGGGAAAGGGAGTGAGGTAGGAAGGTGAGGAAAAGCTCTAACACTTCGCCATTACCCCAATAAACAGTCAAACGTCCCCACATCCAGCCGAAATGACAGCTGGCCTTCCCCAAGATACCCACACACTTTAAAACATAAAAACCCTCTCTAACTCCAAGTAACCCCCTCCTGGTTGCCTTGGACCTGATCTCCCCCACTTGACATACGCACGCACCACCAAGGAAGATGGAAGGTCTTCTTCATGGGGCTTTTTATCTCTTCTTTGGACCCCGAGCCCCATGACTCTTGTTAACCAACCGGTGCCCTTCCCGGGCTTCTGTCAACCCCTCCCCACAGGGGCAAGACCCACCTTCTTTTCCCACAGCTGAACCAAGTTAGCTTCTCAACCACCCTCATAGCCTCCAGGTGCTATGGTGGGAGTTACACAGGCTCTAGGCAGAAATGACCTTGGGGGCAGCCACCAGCTCCCTCCCTCCCACCCGAGCCTGGCACAACAGATTTGAAACACAATAGAGCAGACTTCAAAATCACCTAGCAACAACTCAGAGGTTTGTACCCCTGTCCTTCACAATATTAATTTGCCATACAATCACAAAGTATGTCGGAATATGCTAAAGTCCTGTTCTTATGTATGTTGTATTTAAGCTTGCTTTGGGTCGGTTCAGTTGTTTGTTTTTTATTATCCAATCCCATAAGGGGTGAGAGTGGGGAACATCTTAGCACAGCTTACTTTCACGTAGTCTTTTATTGTAGCAACATCCATCTCATCTGTTATTCCATATTTCTTATTCTGAACTTCGTCCTGCAGCATCTGTTTATAATACTTCCGATATCCCATTAATTTGCAGGCATCAATAGCTGCCTATTAAACATGGGAAAATATAGAACAAAAATAGCCTCAGCCTCACTGTAAGTCCAGTCCAAAATTACCATTCTGAAATCCTCATGCTTTTTCAATACATTACATTTTTACAGTCTGACTAAATGAAAAAGTGCATCCAATTTAGTATCTGAAAATCTTATAAGAGTTTGAAGAAATGTTCTCTAAGGCCTCATCTACACCAAGCAGGATATTGCACTGTGAAAATGGTATGAAAGTGGTATATAAAAGGCAGGAGCCAAATCAAGCAGGATTTTGCACTATGAAAGTGGTATGAAAGTGGTATATGTCTGTGTCAATGGGCCCCAACAGTTGTCAGTGCACTTCAATATTGCTATAAAGCAGTAGTTTGGCTCCTGCCTTTTATATACCGCTTTCATAGTGCTATATCCTGCTTGGTGTAGATTAGGCCTAAGGCACAGTACAGATGCTTAGTGGGAAGTGATGGAAGACTGGACGCATCCTCTCATCAGTCGCAAACCTAATGTAGCATGTGACACAAGCTCTCTACTGAGAGGCCAATATTCCAGAAGTCTGATTCATGCAATCTTCTCTTCTATACCATTTCTGCAGGGGAAGAATCATGTGAATAAGTTCTCCACACAAAGTGCTTGCATCCTATGATACTTTTGATTATTTTTATAAGATTTTATTGTAAGCTGTCTTGATAATGTATTTGAAGGGCAGGGTATACATCTAACTAACAAATAAGTACAAATAACATTTAATGAGTGGTAGATGCAAGGAATGGGGGCACATGCCTAACTCTCACCATCAATAATTTCCCAGGAGGCATGTGAAGCAGGTATAAGGTCTGGATGGAGAAAAACATATTGTACACTAACTCTCTGTAACATCTTGAATCTAGCCCAATAACATTAAGAACACAAAGGAATCTAAAGATCTGCTTTCTGGATTGAAACTAAACAATTCATTTATTAGGCTGCACTTCAGGAACAGCTTTCTTCTCAGAGCTACTTCATATATGACCACGTTTCTATATGGCTAATGCTACTAAGTAGGAAATCCATCTCCTCCTGAGCAGCTATCCTTTTGATTCCTCCACCTTTTAAAATTAATTTAAAAACTATTTGAGGATGTGTGATGGCTACTAAAAGGAACATTGCAGGTACTACATAAAACTATTATTCTACAGCTTTCCATTTCAGCAGTTCTTACCTACAATCTCTGAACCATTTCCGCCCAATACTCCAAAGAATTATTTATTGAGAGATAGTTTAAAAAGCAATTATCAGTTTGCTGGGGGAAATATAAAGATGAAAACTTTCAGAAAAGACTATTATGAATGTGGGAAGAGAAAATAAAACTCCCAAGATCATACCCACTGTACACAAATCTATGGTGCGACCACACTTGGAATACTGTTTACAATTTTGGTCACTGCACCTAAGAAGGATATTGTAGAATTGGCAAAAGTGCAGAAAAGGACAACTAAAATAATTAAGGGGGTGGTGCAACTCCCCTATGAGAAAAGGTTACATCAACTGAGATTTTTTAGCTTAGAAAAATGGTGAGTAAGGGGGGAACATGATAGAAGTATACACAATTATGCATGATGTGGAGAAAGTGGATAGGGAGACATTTTTCTCCCACTCTTATAATACTAGAACCCAGGGTCTACACATGAAGCTGATTGGTAGGAGATTCAGGACAGATAAAAGGAAGTACTTCTTAACACAGTGCATAGTTAAACTATGGAATTCACTTCCACAAGATGTAGTGATGGCCATCAACTCAGATGACTTTAAAAGGGGATTGGACAAATTCATGGAGGCTAAGGCTATCAATGGCTATTAGTTCTAATTGCTATATGCTACCTCAAGTATCAGAGGCAGGAAGGAAGGAGGCTGGGGAGCACATAGGAACCTGCTTAACACAGTTTCCCTGGTCTCATCCCCTCCCTCCAGAAACGGCCCCCCTTTCCCTCCATCTCCATGCTCCATTTCTGCGTGTAGCTGGTGTGGAGGAAATCACACCAGCCCTAGCCCCAATCTTGGATCCCAGAAACCAAACAATCCTATATCCCCCAGACACTGTCTCCTATGCATGTTTGGAGAGAGAAAAGTCCTACAACTCCTGTTTTCTGTCTAAACATGCATAGGATTGCACATTTAACTAATTGTTTTAATTGCAAGGATCAAGTTGCTATGATAGTTTACAACTGAGTTACATCTGGATGTTTATTAGTAGTATTTGCAAAATCACCATCAAGAAGAAATTGTTTCTTAAAAAACAAAACAAATGGGAGAAGTATTTTACTAAACTCTCACACCTAATATCCACCGACCAAAAATGAGACAAAAAGAGGAACAAATCTAATTTACTAGGAGTCTTGATGAAGCTGAGATTGCATACTCAGAAGTCCACTTACAAAAAACAAAACAAAAAACCACCTCTGAGCAGTGGCAGTAAAACATATGCAGGTAGTTGGTAGGGCAATGATTAGTGAAGTACGATATGTGGATCACTTGCTTCAGCAAGATAGGCAGTGGCTGAAGTAAGTGCTGCTGTCCATTTCTCCACAAGGTCCTATGTTATGCAAGTCTGTTATACACTGGTGCCAATCTAACTAACATTAGTAACTACTACCTATTGCAAACACCAGGACTTAAATAATTCATGAATAACTAATTTTAATTATTATTATTAATTTATTTATTAATTTATTAAAACAGAGATTCAAGGCTGCATATTAAGGAAAGTCTTGGAATAAAGATGTTTTTAGGAGGCGCTGAAAGGAATACAAGTTTGGATCCTGCCTGACCTCCAGAGGCAGGGAATTCTAATAACTTAATAACTTCTAATGACTTAGTCAGGACTAACTTTTGCTGGATTAGAGCTTCTGCATATACAGTTGGTTTTAAAGAAGTATAACGGAAAAAAAGACATCCTGGCTTATTACTAGGTAACTAAAATGTTGATTCATTGATAATAAGTAACAATTTACTACAAGTAAGATGCTTGTAATAAATTACAGAACATCAAAAATAAGACGAAATAGAAAACGATCAAGTAGGTCACCTCACTTGTTGATGTTATTACTTTTTTCCCACTAATGTACTTGCTCTTTTGTGATCTTGACTTGCAATATATCTTGAACACCACAAAAGGGGGAAATTCAGACCCAGCAAATCTGAAAGGAAAAACCCCAGAAGTTAATTACCTATTATTATGGAAAAGCTTATTTTTCATGCTTTATCATGGAAGTTGCTGTTTTCAACCCCCAACTGTGGGTTCTGGTGTCGTAAAACCTGGCCGGCAGGGGTTATGCAAAGATTAAACAACCCTAGAATAGGCCATGTTTAATCCTTGCATAACCCTCACTGGCCAGATTTGCACAACACAACAACCCATAGTTGGGGTGGTGGTGTGAATACTCAGTATGTCACCCATAGGTTGTTTAACCCTTGCATTACTCCGCCAACTGGATTGCATGATATGACAACCCAAAGTCGGGATTGATTATTCAGGATTATTCATTATTCAGGATGGTGACTGTGGGCACCACAGCTTGTTGTGGCTTAAATAAGGCATAACGTGTCATGCAAACCCAGTCATACTCAACCTAGAGTGAGGGTTGTTGCGTTGCCTGAACCCAGCTGTAGTCTCTATGACTTCAGACAATAAGCTGGTGATAATATGTCTAAATGCTCCCTATGTTAAAAACAAAACAAAAACAACTTCCTGTATATTGAAAACGAGTTCATCAAGGAGAAAGGTTCTAATCTATCCCCATCCATATTATAATTAGTAATAAAACCATGATGCCTTCTCTTCCATACATACAGGAAGAGGGTTGTTTATATGGCAGCAGCATTCAGACATACTATTTTATTTATTTATTTATTTAATTTATATACCGCCCCATAGCCGAAGCTCTCTATTGCCCACATGCTGTCTGTGAGCTTCCTGAGTATGCAACTGACAACTTTTAATACCTCTTGAACTCAGCTGGACTTCTCTGCAAACATATCTGATGGGACTACAAGAATCAAACTGTAAATATTAGAGAAGTTCCCTAGGAAAAAGGAGCTCTAGAAGGCAATCCTATCTGGATGCCGCCTGTTACACGGAACTCTCCACTGCTGCTAAGATTCCTATGCCCTGCCAGGCTGCTGCTGGCACGGCAGGAGGAACAACAGAGGTAATTTTTGCCTCTCTTTTCTTCTTTTGCTCCTCGTCCCCCACCCCCACACTAGATGGGCTTTTGAGACCATCTGGAGGACTTGTACATGTGGCTGGAGAGGCTTCCCCCCCTCCCTGGGTACACTGCCTTTGACCTCTTCCCATCTTTGACTGAGGTCAGAACACTGACCTTGGAAGAGGAACCACAGTGCAGCACTCTGAGGTGGCTTGGAGGAGAGGCGGGGTGAAGATCCAAGCGGGGACTTTCACATCCAAGGTCAAGTTCTGTCTATGGTCTTGTAGGTGAAAATCCCCAATATCCTATCACTCCTCAGACAATGTCTAGGGGCCACAGGATTGTGCCCATAGCTGACTTCTACCAATGGGCACACGTTACACAGGCAAAACATGCACCTTATTTTACAGTCATATGCATAGTGCAGTTGCAACAATTATCAATAAAATATGGGGGGAAATCCTCTTGAAAACTAAAAGGGCAAGAGACAAAAAATACAGAAAGGGGAAACATATATCCTTTTGAATTAACTAATGAATACATGTTTTACAATTACAAAAAATAAATAAACCTAAAATTGGGCTTCTAAATCTACACTCACACCCAAACATACTTTGGAATACGTGGCTGAATACTATAGGTTTTGTAGGCCCAGTAATAAACAGCCCTCAGTGTTTAAGGGAGCATTCCTGTCAATTGTGCTCTTGACAATCAGAAGCTTCTGAACTTGGAGGCTTCTCATCATCCAATACAATCCCTGTCCTCCTGCCCTGCATATTTTGCTACACAGGCGTTTTAGCCCATCTAGCTAGGGCACTTTGGAGGGGTAGGGAAGAAGGCTGGCAGAGGCTCAGGATAACTCATATCCTGGTCTCTCCAGTCTCCTCTCCTCCCCACCCAGATAAACATCTCCTTTCTGACCTCGGAGGGCAGCAGGCAATTTTCTGACCTCGGAGGACAGCAGGCATAGTTTTTCCACACCAGCTGCACTGTCTCCGATCCTCAGTATCCTGTGGCCCCTCAAACAATGTCTAGGGCCATAGGATTACTCATCGTAAGTAAAAATAAGCTATTTCAGGCCTGGTTCCCATTGCCATTTTTTTCCACAGTAAACTCTCACTATGGGATTTGAAATCCTTGCAATTCTTTTGAAGTTATTATTTTTATAAAGTCACTGTCACATGATAAAACACCGCAGAAAATTTAATTTATCAGTGGGAATGATCTGTCCTCAGTTATTCTTCTGTGGGAGACTGGATTCAACCCATCAGTGTAAGTATTTCAACATTTAATACTTGAGGGCAAAGATGGTCTTAAATAAATGAATAAACCTAATGAAAGTCATCTTGTTTACCAAACCAATGCACATAATGCACTAATTTTACCTGAATCGGACTTTACACTGAACAGTAGGGTCTTTAAGAAGTTCAGCCTCCAAAGGACTCACTCTTTTCAAAATGTCATAGCTAATGCAGTGCTCCTGAAAGAAATATGTTTTTCACTCAGTGAATTTGCAACACATTTTGCTTTTATAATCATCATATGTACTAATAGCAAAATCCGATACTGTTATGATTCCTATGTAGCCCAAATGAAGCTACTGAGAAGAGGGAGATAAGCAGGATACTCAGGGGAACCCCAAAGCTTGAAGTAGTTACATAATCTTGTGGGGGTAATCTAAGGGGGCAATAGGCCCTCCCCAAATCAATGAGGACTGAATATACTTAGTGGCCACAATGCTGTGAGTGTCTAAGAAATACTTTTGTAAGCCGCCGTGAGAGCCTTTTTGGGCTGAATGGCGGCATAAAAAATCCTTAAATAAATAAATAAATAAATAAGCAGGTATGGGCAACTTGAGACATTGGCTAGGGATAATGGGAGTTGTAGGCCTTAACATCTGGAGGACTGCAAGTTGCTCACCTATGTGGGAGGGAGAATGGGAAGGAAAAGAACGCACAGCTGACTGGCTGGAACAATGAAGATACAGGACTCTCTCGTATATTCACATTTTTCACTCTGAAAAATAACAGTTGCTCTTCAGCAACTAGTTTTAACTAGAAAACTGAGGGTAGCTCACATGCATAGTCCTAGTTTTCATCTATTTGGGGGATATGCGTGAATGTGTGTGCTGTTACAAACAAACCAAAGAAAGTTTCTCCTTGCATAACTCAGAGAATACCCTAGCATAACAGAACTTGTTTCCCCCTGTTTTCACACCCAATGCATCCATACACAGGGGACCCCTTTTGAAACTAGGGTGAATAAGAAGTGATTGAAAAATTAAACCCGAGAACTATATCTAGTCAGACATCACCAAGGACAAGTACATACCGCTGCACAAATTGTGTGTTTCAGAAGTTTAAACAGTCTTAACTTTAAGTGACGCCACCACATCTTCTGAATAGTTCTAGCTGCATGTTCTTCTTGAGCTCTGGTGGAAAAAGTATAAGTCACCAGATGTGTAAGCACTGTGAGGAGTTCAAGCTTAAAATGACTGGGAAATGATTTGAACAGAAACATAAAAATGCCAGAGATTAGTGTAATAGTGAGAGCACAGGATTAGCATCATTTTCACAACAAGTTGGGCACATCTACATTGTGGGGCTGTGCAAAAGCCTCATATGAGGCATGAATTTGAACTGAATATCCTTGTTTCAAAGATATTCAGACTATCTCCAAATCGAGTTGACTCAGATTCAAAGAAATTGGGCTGGTCCCAAGGCTTTCAGTCTACTTCAACTGATGTCTTTTATCTCAATTTGATGCATTTTAACCTCCACCAAGTTCTCCATAAATGGAATATTCCAGATTTGGGGAAGGAAGAGAAGAGGGTATATTTTGTGACTGACAGGTCTAACTTTCAATCAGGGAATGACTTCACAAAAGTTTTCCAATCATGGTGCTTTTGGGAAGGATATTGAAGGCACATACCAGCAGCTCTTTCAGGGATTTCCCTGCTCTTTGCTAGTTTTCTGCATACTATGATGAGCAGTAGCAGCAGTACTTAAATAGGTTGTGGAATTGCTGCTTATGTGACCTCCTTTATTCCATCTGTTACTTCATTACTTAGTCCAGACCAGTCCCTTGCATCCTAACTTTTTAGAATTTACTCTTCCTGTTGCTTGCGTCTGTCTTGAGTCTAATCTGTGTTGTTAGTTATTAGGCAAGTCTCTTCCCTTCACTCCATTTCCCCACCCCATTTCTGTCCTAGTAGCATTTGATTCAATAACTTTGGTGTTATTAATGCATTTCAGTCTTCTTATACATTAATGTCACCATCCACAAAACTTTGGTTTTCTCTTTGATTCTTCTCTCTCCTTCCCTCCCTCCACAACCCTCCCCACTCCCAGTTTCTGACTGTCACCAAATCTGGTTGCTTCTTCCCTTACAAAATTAGAAAAATACAGCTCTTGGGGGCCCACCCAACACATGAATTGGTCCTTACACTGTAACTAAGCTAAAGTATGTGTAAAGGAAATAATCACATACTCTTTCCATGCTTAGCCATGCCTCCATTTCCCCCTTCCCCAGTCATTTCCTTGTGTCCATTTTAGATTTTTAAACCCCTTGGGTTTACAAGTGACAACAGGGATATTCACCTCAGATTAATGCTTCATATGAAACGTTTACATGGCCCGCAACACAAACGTGTCCAGCTTGTTGCTAACATGTTCCCAACTCTGTACTAACTCTTGCAATCTACTAAATAATCTCGGCATTTTTTGTTCCTGTTCAAATCATGCAGGGTTGTTTAAATAAATATAAGCCTGTGTCTGCTGGTATCTGTCTGATTCTGGATCTGCCTGTGGTCTTCTGCTGTGCGTGTTGTGTGATTATAACACACACACACATACAGAGTGTTATTGGAGAGCAGAGGTTAAAATCCCAAGAAGGTGCCAACCCACACGGCCAGTGCCTCCTGCCCTGCCCGTGCCAATTCGCAAAATAATTCGAAAGCAGGAGCGCAAGTGCCCACCCCGCCGCCTCCGGCTCACACAGCCAGGCCCCCGGAACAGCGGACACTTTTACCTCCGCCTTTCTTTGTCACCGTCATGTTCGCCGTCGCCGAGTATCGCCAAGCGAAGGCTGCTCCTCATCGCGGCTGACCTCGGCGCAAAGACACCCCCCCCCCCCTTTTCCACAGTGGCTGCACTCGAGCGACTTTCAGCGGTTGCCTAGAAACGGGGACGCACTACTGGGACCGGAAGCCAGCTCTGGTACCGCCCACTTTTTTTAAAAAAAATATATGATAGCGTAACGCGCGCTCAGCGTGTGCCATTCCGGTCTCCGTTCGTGACGCATGGCTTTACGCGTCATCGCCGCTGCGCCGTACTGGAGGAGCGGCGCCGTCCCCGCTATGTTCAAGGTGAGAAAGTTTCACGGGTCGTTCTGGGAAGGGAGCGGATGATAGAATTGCGTCGGCTCCCTTTGACGCGCGCTGCCTTTGCCGTTGTCAGGGAGCGCGCGAGTTCTGAGCTCCTTCGTGGGCCCGCGTGGCGTTCGGGTGGAGGCCGCGTTCTGATTTCTCGCTGTTGCTATGGTGACATGCTGGCCGGCTTTTCGACTGGGGTGAAAGTGGGAGGACGCGGGAGGGGGGGTGGCGGGGGAGAGAGACACGCGCCAATATTTCCAGCCTTCCTCGTGGGGTGTAACAGGAGGAAGGAGGGGAGAGCGCGGGATAGGATATGATATGAAGCCATCAGTTTTCTAAAAAGAGAAAAACAGTGGAGTCTTGTGACACTTAAAAGACTTAACAAATCAAGTAGTGAAGCGAAAATAGTCGCGCTAGTCCGTGAGAAAAACAACTACTCCAAAGTTCACATTTTGGCAACATCTATATTAGAAGCCAAAACGTCGCAGTTCAGTGAACAAGCATTTGAGTTGCCCAGAACTGTTCATTGGGTTAGATGGGAGCGCCCCCCCCCCCAAAGTAGAAAAACTAGACCAAATGTTTTTTTAGACCCAATGCCAAGGTGGCGATTGCAGACTGCACGATTTAGGTCTTGCGGATATCAAATTACACCTGGAATTCTGGGACCACAAACAATGGCTGACCATCATTTTTAAAAACATAAAGAGTCTGACTACTGCTCAGATCTCTCTGAAACACACAGGTCCCTGCCTGGGCAGAGAGCAGAAGTAAAGAGAAATGTGACAATCCTTGTATTAGTAATACTGGCGATTAATTTTGCATATAGGAATCCACCACCACCACACTGAGCCCTTTCTTAGTGTTGACCTTGAGAGCCAATATAGTCCTGGATTTGATCTAATTTCAGTCTGTTTGTAAAGTAGCTTCTGTTAAAAAGGAGCTAATAATAATTTGGCTCTAATGGAGCTATTGGATGTACATAGGACTAAATAATAAATAACGATCAATATCAGTGTTCATCCTCCAATAAGGTTAGACCTTTTTATAGCTCAGTGCTATGCATGTTCACTGACAAAGAAGTCCTGTTGAGTTCAGTGGTTCTTATTCCCCAGCATGTGTGCATTAAGGGTGTTAACAGATGGTGTACTCCTAGCACTAACCATCAAAAGGCACTGTGCTTCTATTCAGTCTTTTCTTCCTTAATATATATATATTTTTCTGGTAAAAAAAACATGGGAAAAGAGGTGGGAAAACCTAGGACAGCTACAAATGGAAGGTGGCGATGTCTCACCCCCATAAAATTATGTGAGTGAGGCAATATCTGAGTGGTGAACAAAACAGTACAATATAATACAATACAAATAAGACAACAGTAAAAACAGTCTTAAACATGGCCCCTAAACTATCCTGGACCTAAGCTATGTAGGGCACAATCTGATGCATATTTATACAGAAAAAGTCCTACAACTCAGCCTGCCTGAGCCAGCATAGCTAGCTAGGGAATGCTGGGAGTTGTGGGGTTTTCTTCCGTCTAACCATGCACAGGATTGTGGCCTTAAGGCTTTAAAGGTCATCACTAATACTTCGAATTCCTCCTGGAAATATTTGTTAGTTGTCTGGTGTTGTACCTTTTCCCTTTCTACAGGGGGTGCTATAGGATCAAGCTTTGTAAAGTAGAAAGGTGCTTTGTATAGTAATTACCAATGTAATCCTGAAAGGAATTTCTTGATTTAATTTTCTACTTACCAATATTTGATGTCATTCAGATTTCTAACCAATTAATTTGTGAAAGAGAACTCATGTACTTTTAACTGTTATATTGGGTGACCTGGTATCAAGCCCTATCTTGGATATTTACTTTCTGAATAATGTTGGGTATGTACATGATGCATATTTTTTAAAAAATATTTTATAAACGTTGTGGGGAGAACTACAAAGGAGATTTATTCCTCGTACTAATGTAAACAATAAGGAAATAATATCAAATGTATCATTTGAGAGATTAATACAAATTGATCTCTTCCGTTTAAATATACATTTGGTTTTCATGAGCCTGAATGTAATATGGAAGTTTATACATTATAGCCATATCCCAAATCCTGTAGAACTAATCTGAGAGTGGTGCCACTTCCTTTTTATAAATACATAACAATGGATATTTTAGCTGCTTTTAATAAGTTCGTGAGCATCTCAACATAATGTATCCTTATTTGTAAAATGGGAGTGTTGAGGGCCTACTTCATAATTATTAAGTATCTTGTAAAATGCAATGAAGTTAAAAGCTTAAAGGCACAATCATACTATGCATTTGATGGTGCTATATAAATAAATAATAATAATAATTCTGGGAGTTACAGCCAATTTTTCTGTCTAAACATGCATATGATTGCACCCTAAATTAAACTATATAGACCACTTTGAATACTGAATACTTGCAGACCTAAGTAATGCTCTACTCTTAGTTGCTTGAAATGTTTACAACAGGTTGCTGAAAGAAGAAGAACTTGGTTCATTAGAAATTTTAGATTCACATATCATTAAATTATTATTATTGTTATTGCCATCCATGTGATCATGTTTAGAGTAGCATAAGAAAAGAACAGTTTTTATAGCAGGAAACTTATTTATTATGTCTTCCAACTTTTAAAGGGTTTTTTTTTTAGTGTAAGCAGCTCCAGGAGGTTTTGAATTAGGAGTGGGATATAAATGCTGTAAATAATTAGTAAATAATTTTAAAATGTAATGCATATAAAAATAAAATCATCCATTTTAAGGTGTAACCAAACATAGTTACATTTACAATTCATTATTCCAATGAATTAATCATAAAACCATATGTAATATTTATTTTCATGGCATATAATGGCTCATAAATGAATCTGCATTATTGATTCTTTAAGCCCGTTAATTACATAATGTTTCCATCTTCCAAAAAAATCAGAAATTCTTTCTAATCTTTTCTGCTTCCAGAGGTTATAGTCACAGAATATCCAGCTTACTGAGTCCTAGCTTGTTCAAAGAATATGTTAACAATAGTGGAAGAATTCCAGGAGTTAATATTTGCCTGAACTTGACCCATATATTATATATTGCATTGAATTTAGCACTTGAATAATCTATTTGGCTTTTTTCTGTTTTCAAATCCTTTCTTTTAATGGAATTGGTACTCCTTGCCTCTGTGATACATCAGGTAATGTTGATCATGTGTTTCCTATAATTATTAAAAACTTTCTTGCTTTTATAGTGATGTATTGTTTTATAATTTGTTGTAAATTGCTTTGGGTTTTTAAAATGGTAATCGGGATATAAGTACTCTAAAATATATACTATCTAGTGTATGTTTTGATGATTATACCATTGAAATAAGTCCAGGTGTTTTTGGCTAACATGGTTCTTGATAATAACAGCCAAAATTTAGCACTGCTAGACCATCATCCCTATTTTTTTTTCTGGGTAGTGTTAAACTGTTGGCCTAATTATTGTGCACAGTTGTGGGCGTGGGAGAGGCAAAGGAATTATTAGATGTTACATATATTTTAAACGTATTACTCAAGCAGGGAGACAATTTAAGGGGAACACTTTCAACACAATACTATGCATGCTTACTCAGGAAAATGTGGTTAGGATTGCAACCTTAATGAAGTAGTAATTGAATGAGCACAAGTTACAGAAATGTAAGGAAAATGCTAAATTGATACCTGTTACTACCTCTGACCTGGCTGCCATTATTACCAGTGCTTTTTTGATATAAATATATCTACAGCAGCATTAGGTGTGCTTTGTGCTTAATAACAGAACACAGATCACTTGGAAAAACAAGTGATCCATTCTAGATCACTTGTTTTTCCAAGTTGAAAGAGGCATCAGTTGCTAAGAGCATTGGACTATTCATATTTTGTAGAAGTGCCTTTTCAATCAGAATTAGCAGTCACAAGAAAATGATTTAACTATGGACATGCTATGAAAAGTGATGGATGCAATATCATGTGTCCGTATCCTAAATATTTTTATCTTAAGAATTTCTAACGTGCTGGAATGCAAGGACTGGAAACTAAACCTTGCATTTGTCCTACAATACAAACTTAGACATGTTTACTCAGAAGTAAGTTCCACCAAATTCATTGTGGCTTAATCCCAATTAAGAGAGCATAGGATTGCAGCCTTAGAAAATTTGATGTTTGGAATTTCAGGAATTCTACTTCTGTCTGTGGGTTTTCAGGCTTTAAGAAAAGAAGCATACTTTATCTGGTGATGTAGCAGTTCCAGATCTGTATTGTTCTGAATTGGAGTGACTTAAAAACCCTTGGGTTTTTTAATGCAGACTGTTTTGTAGTCTATATATATTCAGACATTGTTTGAATGTGCATCCTCTACCCATTCTGCCTCATCCCAGGTTAAATAATTTTAACTGACATGTTGGTGTTTTGCTTTTACAACTTTCCCTCAAAGAAGTTAGTTTCTCTTTGTCTTCAGGAGGTTAATATGTCCCCCCCCCCTTGATTCAGTAAGCTATTTATTAAAATGTCTCGGTTTATAACAGTAAACTACAAAAATGATGTGCAGTTTCATTTCTGGTGGCAGGAATTGAAAGCAGTGTTTTTCAAACTCTGTTTTCTTGGAAGCTTATCAAGGATTATTCATTTGCCTCCACTGTGCCCTACTCTAAGCTTAACTGCAAACACAACGGTGACTAACATACTAAGCTCCAGAAATTCAAACAAAAAGAAACAGTTGATCAAATTGAAGATCAGTAATGGTGAGCAAGCTTCCCTTCAAAATGGTTTGCCTGACTACTCTATCTTCTCCTGTGAAGGAGCCAGAGGGGTTCGCTATGTTCAAGATACACCCTTGATTCATTCAGGGTAACAATGGGGCACAATAAACCTGGCCAAAGTGCAATCCAGACTAGCTAGGCACCCTACATCATACTCCAGAATCCTGTGAAATGTTCCTTGGCATATAAATTGATGTGGGAACAGTTCTGATGTAGAACTTGAATTACTGTGAATATTATATAAACTGAATAAATGGAATACCGTATGCTATGAGTGTCGTTGGATGTTTGTGCATGATGTCTGTTGTAGTTTGCTGAGTGTCAGATACGTTTATGGTTTAATTTGTTTTTAGCTGTGTATATTTATTGTTTTATACTGTATGCTTTATCTGTACACTGCCCTGAGATTCTAATGATATAGGGCGGGATACAAATGTTTTAAATAAATAAATAAATAATACGTTTGCTATTTTTGGAAAAGTTCAATGTATTCTTGTGTGACATGCCTGAATCTTGGCGGGGTGGTGGTGCTCGTTTTACAGAGCAGACTGTAAATTGCAGTCTTTAAAAAGTGTCGTCATAGCTTTGAAATATAAATTGAGAAATTGCTGTCAAACAAACTGTCTAAAATATATCTTGTAATGACAATGCCACTCAATAATTAGGATGGACAAAACTGTCTTCCATTTTCTTTAATCATATCTTTTTCAAGCGCAAGCTTCTTCCTTCCTATTTTTGCATGAGTTTGTGAATGTATTTTTTTAAATGCACACAAAAAATCATTTTCTTTAATGTGCAGTTTTGTATGCATTTTTTGATTGGAGAACTGCATCAGAAAGTTCAGGGGTCTACAGGAATTGTAGGATAATTGTACGCCAATTCTAGTATTAGTTCACAAAGTTCAAATTAGATTGATTCATATTAAAATGCAAACCAAATTAATTTCTTCCCCATCACTAGAGCTAATATTTTTGCAACTAAGATTGTAGTGCCTGAATTTGCTTTCCTTTTCCCCCTCCTCCTCCCTCCCAGTCCCCTTTCCTTTTGTGTCATGTCTTTTAGATTGTAAGCCTGTGGGCAGGGACTGTCAAGAAATACTTTTGTAAGCCGCCGTGAGAGCCTTTTTTGGCTGAATGGCGGCATAAAAATCCTTAAATAAATAAATAAATAAAATAAAATAAAACCAAGTCATAGACCTGGTTCAGATGACATGGCCCATGGTCTGTTCTAGAGTTAAGAACATAAGAAGAGCCATGCTGGATAAGACCAAGGGTCATTTAGTCTAGCATTCTGTGTACTCAGTGGCCAACCGGCTGTTGATCAGGAACCCCAGACAGGCTACAAGTGCAATAGGCGAGAGCCTTTTTTGGCTGAATGGTGGCATAAAAATGCATAAATAAATAAATAAATAATATGATCTTTGTCAGTAATTTTTATTGCAGGCCACTTTCTAAGATTTTTCCTTTAGTCAAGTCTAGGGAAAAGCACTTGTAAGCATTAAAAAGTTAAAGTGCGACACTGAGAGTAATTTTTGTACCAATTGTAATGTCTGAGAAAATACTGGTAGCTGTGTCTGTAGAAATTTTTAAACTTCCTGTTATGTTGTTCTTGTTTCCTTTCCTATTCTTGCTTCCTGTGCAGATGAATAAATATATTTTCATTTTGAGTAAGATAACTTATAGCAGTTTAAGGCATGAAGGGAAGTAGTCTGCGTTGTATGTGCCTGTATTTCCCAGAACTGTTCCTGAACTAGAACATGGAGTGAAAATGTAGGCTCTCAGGCTAGGAGGGGATCTACACAGCGTCCTGAAGGCGCTTCCGTGCGCCTCCAGTGTGCCCCGAAACTCCTTGTATAGATCCTGCCTACCTGGCCAGAAGAGGAGGAGGCGGAGGCCCTTCTTCTTGCTGTTATCATGTTCCCCCAGCCCGCTCCGCCTCGCGTTGCCAGCCCTTTGCTTGCCTAACTTCACCTCCTCCTCCCACTCGGCCATACTGCCGATCTGGGTTTGGGGTGAGGGTCTCCTGGCCCGCCCGGCAAACTCCCCTCCCTCAGCCCCAACAGAGGCGGCTCCCAGGGAGCCGGGGTCTCGCCACTGCTGCGTGGTTTCAGGCGCTGCCGCCGCATGGTTTCAGGCGCTGCCAACCGCTGCTGCGCCAGGGGAAGTCCTCCCGGGCAGTCTGGGGCCTGGCAGATGGTGTCCCGAAGGTCGGAGAGCTCGGCGGAAGAAGCCGCCGAGCCCAGAAACTTTTCGCCCCGTCCCCGTGAGGGGCAATGCGGGGCCGCCGCCGCTGCCGCCTCCACCTCTTCTGGCCAGGATAGGGGAGGATCTACACAAGGAGTTTCGGGGCGCACTGGAGGCGCACACAAGCCCCTTCAGGACGCTGTGTACATCCTCCCTTGCTCCTAGGTTCTTACACACCTCAACACTTCTTGCAAGGTTCAGGACTAGTCGCTGATAGTAGAGATGTATGAGAAATTTGGTTTTGGATCTGGGTTTTTCCAGTTTGAACCTCCTGGACTGAACACATACTCAAATGGAATTTGCGGTCAAAGTCCGTACACTTCCAAGCTTATAATATGGACAAAAAAAAAAAAGGAATTGGACAGCATGTGTGTATTTTAAAAATGCACACAAAAGCACTTTAGTTAACGAGAGAAGAATATGTACATTTCAAAGATGCGCTCAATGGGGGGGCGTGGCTTGGCTCTGCTCAAGATGGAGGCCTAATCTCTTGCTGCTCTGAACCGTGGGCACAGTAAGCATTTGGAAACTGGCTTTAAGCACTAGTTTTTTCTTAAAAGTGGGGGGAATAGTGAGGGGATGCAACAGAGACTGCAGCCAAGGAGAGAAGCTGCAAAAAAACAAGTCTCAGAGGCCTTGACACTGACAGCCTATTTGACAGTGCAGATAAAACTGAGAAGGCCGCAATGGCAGCAACAAAGCCTAAGGCCGGAAAAAATAGCAGGGAATTAGAGGAGACTGTTAGCAATCATGATCTCCTTCAATACATCAAGCAATTAAAACATGATTTAACAGAAAGCTGGACTATAGCCTTTAAAGCGCTACAAGTCACAGTAAAAGAATTAGCCAACAAACAAGCTGAAACGGCCGTATCTGCAAATACAGCCCTGGAAATGGGAATGAAATCACAATCCCAAATTAAGAAAATGACAGATGCAGTGAGAGATTTGCACATTCAGCTGGAGGAACATCAGGATCACAGCAGACGTCGAAATTTTAGAGTACGTGGGATCCCAGAAAAAGAAGAGGGGGGAGACATGATCAAGTTCATAACAACCTGGCTTTCTGGCTTAAACTTAGGAAACCAGATTTCAGGAGAAGACATAGAAAGGGCACATCGATCCTTGGGAAGGGCAAACAACAATGGCGGTCCCCCGAGAGACATTATTATATGCTTTGAAAGGTATACAAAGAAAGAGCAAATATACAAAGCTTTGCGCAATCTCCGTACAATCAAATATGAGGGCGTAGATCTTCAGATTTATCAGGACTTATGCCCAGAAACCCTAGCACGTCATAAGCGTTTTAAACCTTTCACAGATGTTCTCCGTATGGCCAACATTCGTTACCGGTGGGGCTTCCCCTTAGTGGTTCAGCAAGATGGTCGTTTCTACACAGCCTCATCTGGAACCCAGGCGATTGCCTTATTGAAAAGCCTGCACTTGGATCCTCCAGACTTTGCTACAGATGACACCCCCATGGGCTCATGTGGCCACTCTCCAGATTGGTCAACTGTTCGAGGGCACAATAGAAGGGCTGGAATTCGACGTCGTCTAACAAGGGCAGATGGTTCTCCAGACCACAGTCGCTCCCCTCACCCAGATTGAATATGGATACTCATTGATTTGTATGGCTTACTAGGGAGGCTTGGCTTTCACCCAATGCCCTGTACTGCACCTCCTACACACATATTTAACAGGCTTTCCTTGAATACCTATAACCCCATCTATGTGGGCTTTCAGCAATGCCCACGGTTCAAAAGAACTTTATGATTTTCATATCAGATGTTTAGAATTATTTCCCCTCCTGTTGCCCCCTGGAAACACCCACAGGTGACGATCACTTCTAGTGATTTCGTGGAGGTCTCGCTTGTTCAGACCTCAGCCTGTCGGTGGCGTTTGTTTGTTATGTTGTTTTGTTATATTAATGTTGTTCAACATGGTAGTTCCCTCCACGTGCATGCTTTCACTGGGTGTCCTATATCCTCTACTTTGCTTTCTATGCAGTGGTTCATATCATCTAAGCGCTACTTACCAATAGCTTTGTTTTTTTCTGGACTCTGATGGCTGACAAACTGAAAATTCTATCATTTAATGTAAAGGGTCTGGGTTCCATAATAAAACGTGCCAAAGTGGAACTGATGCTCAGGAAAGAGCGACCCGACATCATTCTGCTACAAGAGACCCATCAGAAATCTCAATTGAAAAACAAAATTAAGGCCAGATGGATTAAACACTACGTATGCTCCCCTGGTTCTTCCAAATCAAGAGGAGTAGCCATAATTGTGGCTAACCAATGCCCATTTCAGATCTTGGACACATGCTGTGATACACAAGGCCGTTACATTTTCATTTCGGGACTCTTGGGCTCTGAGCAACTCACAATTGGATCTATCTACGCCCCTAATGTTAATCATGCTCATTCCTTCAGGGTATGTTTTTTACCCTAGACACTTTTAAAAAAGGTCAGGTAATCCTTGGAGGTGACTTCAACACTGTACCCAATGATGAGATGGATCGCTCTAAGGCTAAGTCTGGTCGACCGCAATCCTCAACTTTTCTCATGGACCTTCTTCAGGAACAGGGCTTGTGTGATATTTGGAGAGTTCTACATCCGCAGGATAGAGACTTTTTCTGTTTTTCTGCAAGACATCGCTCCTACTCCCGTATAGATCTCCTCCTCTTATCTGAGCCCTTAAAGGACAAAGTGACTACAGCTGACATAGGCAACAACACAATGTCAGATCATGCCCCAATTTGGATTGACTTGACACTTTCAGAAGATCGCACCAACTCTTATTTCTGGCGCTTGGACCCTCATCTTTTAACTAAACAATCAGTTCGAGAACAACTGCAAAAAGATCTCTCTGAATACTTCCAATTCAATGACCTGACAGAAATCTCAACTGATATCTTATGGGATTCTATGAAAGCGGTTCTTCGAGGATCGTGCATCAAAGAGGCTTCACAGATAAAGAAGAAGAGAGAGGCAGCACGCACCAAGCTACTGTACGACATTTCTCATCTCGAAGCGCTTCATAAACTCACCGGCAGTCAAAGGACATATAGACAACTAATGGGTAAACGTGGTGAACTTATTGCTTTAGACACACGTACTGTACATAGATCCTTGGCATTTCTTAATCGTTATTATCACAAATTTGGCAACAAAAGCTCTAGGCTTTTAGCCAAAGCCTTACGCAGAAAAATGGCTAAATCTCGGGTCTCACATATCAAGTCACCTCAGGGGGACCTTCTTTATAAGAATGAGGAAATTTGTAAGGCATTTGGAAATTTCTACCAAAAATTATATACTACAGACAGCCCTGATGTGACCAAGATAGACGCATTCTTAGACAGGCTGATTATCCCTAAATTAAAAGTAGAACATAGAACTCTTCTTAATAGTCCCATAAGAGCTGAGGAGATAGAAGAGACCATAAAACGTTTAAAAAATGGGAAATCACCAGGCATAGATGGTCTTGGGGGGGAATTTAATAAAGCTTTTAAAGTCACCCTTACTCCCTATTTAGTGAGATTATTTAATTTTATTTTAGAAGATGGGGAGATTCCAGAATCCTGGAAACGCACGCGCTTGATAACCATTCCTAAGCCAGGACGAGATCCCCACCTAGTGAACTCTTATCGCCCAATAGCGCTGCTTAATCAGGATGCTAAACTCTTCACATCCTTGCTTGCTCATCGTCTGAACCAGTTTATAACAGAATATGTAGATTAAGATCAAACAGGTTTTATGCCAGGTCGACACTTAGCAGATTCAGTGCGCAGGATACTTAACTTAATTCACCACAGCGAAAGCCAAAAGTCTCCTTTGACACTGTTTTCTCTTGATGTTTTCAAGGCATTTGACCGCTTGGAATGGCCTTTTATTTTCCGCTTATTTCATAAAATGGCGTTTGGTAATCAATTTCTTAAGGTATTGAAGCAATTGTACTCTGATGCTAAGGCAACAGTATGTGTTAACTCTTGGGAATCAAAAAGGTTTCAAATAACTAGAGGCACACGTCAGGGCTGCCCACTCTCTCCACTTATCTTTGCCATTGCAATAGAAGCCCTAGCAACCTCAATTCGGGCAGACCCAGCTATATCGGGGCCTAGAATAAATGGGAGACATCATTGCATCAATCTTTTTGCTGATGATATATTGCTTATGTTAACAGAACCTAAAGTTGCTCTTTCTGCTCTTTGCACACATCTGGATACCTTCAAGGAAGTTGCTGGTCTGGAGGTCAATTATGACAAATCTGATTTGCTCTGTGTTAATATCCCTTTGGCTGAACAGAAAAATATTCAACGAATTTTCAAAGTCTCTTTAAGATTTGGCAGTTTAAAATACTTAGGCATTCAGATCACTAAGGAAATCAAACAACTACGTATACGCAATTTTGATCCTTTATGGAATGGCTAAGAAAAGATATGACACTGTGGAAGAAACTTAAATTATCTTGGCTAGGGAGGAATGCAGCCCTGAAAATGACTTTGTTGCCTAAACTGTCTTTTTTATTTCATACCCTGCCAGTAGAGATTCCTGGAAATGAGTTCAAACATTGGCAACAAGCTCTATCCACATTCAGTGGAGGGGGCAAACGCATCCGGGTCAATCAGGCGACACTATTCCGACCAACTAGACTAGGGGGGTTTGGTGTCCCAAATCTTAGGCTGTACCATGATGCTTTTCAATTGAGGCAACTACTCAAAATAATTAGAAATGAGACAGCAATCCCGTGGCTGTCAATTGAAAGCTCCCCCTGCATCCCTACCATCAGGGCGATCCCATTCCTTCCAACACTGGAAAAACATATTAAAACAATTAATAACCCATTTTTGAAAGCAAATTTAAAGGTATGGGCAAAGTGGGCAAAATGATTTGCACCATCCCCTTCCCCCCTAACCCTGATTTTAGACCACCCCCGATTCAGAGATCAATTTGCAGGTTGGGAAGAAAAAGGTTTTTTCCATATTCGTGATCTCTTTATACAAGGAAAAATCATATCAATGCAACAATTAGAGGCAAAACTGAGCCCACTCCCTTGTACCTGGCTCCAAAAACTGCAAATAGTCTCTTTTGCAAATGCTCTATATCAATTCCATAACATTCCACGCTCGCTTACTATATTTGAGAAAGCTTGCCTGACTTATTCTAGAAAGGTTAAAGGGGGAGCTTCTGATATATATCACATGATGTTGGATTGTCAATTCCCAGATAAGGGAGGGTTAAAAATGATTTGGGAACATGATCTGTGCACCAGTTTCACTGAAGGTGAATGGAAAAGCTTGTGGCAATCAGCACCCTATAAAACAATATCAGCAAAAGTTAAAGAGCTCACTCTGAAAATCACTCACAGGTGGTATATCACCCCTGTTAGACTGCACCATATTAGTGCTAATATATCCCCGCACTGTTGGTGTGGTTGCTCTGTTCCTGGCGCTTATATTCATCTTTGGTGGGAATGTCAACAGGTCAAAACTTTTTGGTCAAGGGTTTTCCAAACCATTACAAACATTATTAATGTTGAAGTAGAAACTGACCCAGCACTGGCTCTACTTTCTATTTTTAGGAATGCCAATAGAAACATTATTCCCAAAGCCTTGGTCACCCATTTGCTGGTTGCAGCCAGGTGGGAAATTGCCCAATTCTGGAAAAGCGACAGACCTTTTGACCATCAACGCTGGTTTGATAAGATTTGGAAACTAGCTTTAAATGATAAATTGACACAACATAGCAGGTTAGCAAGAGGAGAAATAACATCAGACACATTTGTGGAAAACTGGTTGGACTTTTTCACATTTATTAATATGAATCCTGGCGAACCTAGACCCCCAATGTCTCAGGAATCCTTTTGGTCGGAGGTTCTAACTTAACCTGCATCTTTTTCTGTACCAAGTGCTTATTGAAGGAATGAACACCCATGTTTTTTTATAGTGGTGCTGTGGGAACATCTATATTGTTGTTGAGTGTTTTCTTTTATTCTGTGTATTTATTGTATTTGTCCTGACTTGAAAATCAATAAAAATAGTATTAAAAAAAAAAAGATGCGCTCATTGCATATATATGGGAGAATATGCACAAAAATGCAGACAAATTTTCATGCAAAAAGGAAAAAAACAAAGCTCGCAACCTTATATGGGCACGAGTTGGAACAGGTTTCGAGGTGAAATTTGAAAAACTTCTGATATGCTCGTGTTTTGCTTGTATAAACATTCCTACCTGATGGTAACTTGCTTCATTTCTATAAGATCTGTAAATTTGTGACGAGATCTGCAGCTCACTAGTAGATAGTAGCTGCTTCACCTAAAGGTGTTTTCATGTGACTTTTCCCCTTCCCCAAGAAGTGACTTTTTTTTTTTGCAGTGATCTCATGTTAGAAAGCCACACAGGGCTCACTCTTATAAATGATATATGCAGTCAAATGTTTGAGTCTTATCTTCAGACAAACAGGGTAGAAGCCTTCACAAGCTCACAGTCCACTTATCTCCTCACTGCAAGGTAACTGGAAAACATAATTTTATGATTTGTGCTTGCAAGGAAGAGTCAGTCTTGTTGATATTACTATCTATAACTTTGGAAGCAAATCTTCAAGTAACTCAAGTTGCTTTCTATGGGCTTCAAAGTATAGTGTCTGAAATACTTGTGTGAGCAATTTCTTAAGGGCGTGTTTAGAGATTTTCTTTGTTTGAGGATCTCACATTTGTTTATTTTGGGGACATACAGTCCTCTTCCCTTCCAGAACATGCTGTGTTTTGCTGGGTACCTACACCCACACAACAGCTAGAGGTTGTTAGTAAAATGCAGCTCTTTCCTTTTGGATAGTGCTTCTGTCATCACAAGAGGCACAGCTCTGACCATTGCTGGTGCGATTTCTGTCATCATTATAAACCATTCACGTTTTTTAATACTATGTAGGATAAGCATTTGTCATTAGGCTTTTAAACATTTGAGATGAGGTGAACCCTTGATGTGCCAGTAATAGCATGTCATTACTTTATTTCCAGCATTAGGCCATCAGCTACATATGTATTGGGGGCACTGAAAACATTCATATTATAGGTTGGTCAAAAGGGCGAATGTGTTTCTAAGCTATGCCTAAATCCCTCCTTGGAAAATGTGATTATGCAGTTGGTTGTTCTCCATGTTCAGTACTGTATTTCATTCTAGGTTCTTGGCTCCAGTGCAATAAATTATGTCCACAAATACAGGTATAAGTCACGTTAACAGGACCTTGAATACTTGAAGTAGTGGGATTCAGCTGTGATAGGATACAAAACTTTCTTATAGAAGCTTAATGTGCTCTTGTGAGTCCGCAATACCTTTCAGTTTCCTCTTAATTTGTCTTCAGCTAGGTATGTATGTTCCTGACGTACAGTGCCTCTCAATTTACATGTATATTTGGTCTATGTCATTTGGTTATATATCTGTGTTATATAATTCCATTTGAATATGTAAAATACTCATTTTCTTATGTTTAGGTAAAGCAACTGGTGGCTGTTCCTGCTAGCTTGAGCTTACTTGCTGTCCAGGTATGTGCTGCTGCTCCCGAGAAAGAAGCTTCCAAAAAAAACTTACTGAAAGTTGATGAGGTAAGAATCTGTCCTCTCTGTACTTAATTGTTTTGGGTTAGCCATCACCCAGTTTTAGTGTGCAGATTCTTCAAGTAAAAAGGTTTCTCTTCCTTCTTCCTGTTATGCAATAATGCTGTTTACACAGATGTGTCTCACAATGGTGCAGTACTGCCTAATGCTTGTTTGTTGTAGAAGAACTTGAGAGTTGTCCAAATACTGTTTTAGTCTAAAACAGCTAATAACTAACTTCATGTTTGCCACGGTTCACAGCTTTCACTCTATACCAGTCCAGCTCCAAAATCAAAATATGTGGAAGACCCACGAACGCAGTTGGAGGAAGGCATTGGTTATCTGCGGCACTCTCTGGAGCCGTATACAGCCTGGTTTCAGGTATAGCAGCTTATAATATCAAGATGAATCCCAACAACTGAGGAACTCTGTTGTAGACTCAATTGTGTGTAGATCTCATTCCAGAAATTCCTGTGAGTGGAACCAGTTCCTCTTGTATACTAAACTGGAAATGCATCTCATTGTTATCATTTTATCAACACAATGTCTTCAACTAATTATGCTGTTTTCTGAAAGCATACCTGGCTGTCTTAACAATAACCAACACAGTATTTGTTTAATTTCAAACAAAAACTGGTTGACGTATTGCTTAGTTCTTACTAAGGTATTCGCAAACCAATTTTGTGATTGAAAATGCTCAATTTGTTCTTTGTGGGAGGTAGCACTGTTAGTTGGGTTTTCTCGTTGTAAGCTGAGAAGTGCGAATAAAAGGAACTTTTCGGATAGATACTTGTAGGCTAAGGAAATGTAGGTCCACTTAGAAAACCACTCAACATCCACCCACCCAGGTTGGGAAAGCAAGCAGTGCATAAGGGGAATCCCCATTACCTCGGATCAATGATCAGACATAACGGGAATTCCCACCCACTTCCCAAGCTCCAAGTAGAGTTTTGGGGGTGGGACTTGGGCAGGGCCCACTGAGCATTTATCAGGACCTTTGTTTTTCCCCCCTTTAATTTGAAACAGTGTAAGGAAGTACATGCTATTGTCTTTAAAATTTTACAAGTATTCCAACCCCGCCCCCCAAAAACCCTAGTCAGCGTAAAATAACATTAAAATAGCACTGTGTGCATTGACTAGAAAAACTTTAAATTCTCTCTAAATTGTAGTGTTTAGATAATATACAGATATCAAGCTAGGAACAAAATTTGACAATCAATTGACCTTTATCATTGGCTTTACAGCCTGCCCTTTCCTAAAGTTCCTTTCCTGTGGTTCTTCTTCGTGGTCTCTGTGCATCACACAAAATGGGCTC